>NC_132881.1:44089270-44194270 GCF_030463535.1 Salminus brasiliensis
GGCGCAGGAGTCTGAAACGTAGCCCACCTGATTATGGGATATCCTCCCGTACGTGTCCAGCTGTCGGAGTAGCCTGTGCATGTCCGTCAGCAGCAGCTATGGCGTGTGCCATTGCGGATGTTTACCCGCCCCCCGCGTTTGTGCCCTTGCAAGAGTTTATTTGACAAAGTGTCTGGAGATGGAAGAAGTGGCCTTCGCTTTGACAGGAAGTTTACGTACTTTGCACGATTTCGGAGTTCCTTGGATCGGACATGCTAAAGCTCCACCAGGAAGGTCTCTTGCGCCTTATCGTAATGGAACATAATTGGCTGCGGATAAAACAATCATTATGCCGATTAAGGGAGTCTCGATCCCGGGAGTCCTATTCTGTGAAGTTCTGCTCCTTATCAGAGAGAGCTGCACCGAGCTTGCCTGTTTACTCGAAGCATCAACAGGACATTACTCCCTTTGTGTCCGTGGTTGGGGCCCCGGGTCCTCCGGGATCCGGCTTAGGCACTGGGAGGGCGATAGTGTTTTATCACGACTTTGATTCTAATGTTCTATGTCTCCTCGGACCCTAAATTCCCTTGCTGCGAATTAAGCCGACCTGCTCGGAAACAATGCGCCGTCTGCCGGAGGGAGGTCCCCCGATCACCGTGGGTGTTCTCTGATGAAACCCTATCTCCCGTCTCTCCACGCACATGCACACTTCTCCCTGTCATCATCTCTCGGACTGCGGCGTTATGGTTTTGCAGATTGCTGGCATAGTTTGCATAGTCCAGTGCTTCCTAGCTCATGCCCTGCATATTCATGGTGTTTTCCTGGCTCCAACACACCTGATCCGACTAATATTCCTATCCCGTCCTTGGTTAAAGTGCATGCGCGAGCAGGGAGAAGCCTTCAGGGTAGCTGTAGCTGTCTTTCTAAGGAGCCAAGACTCGCCTCGCTCCTCTCTCTTACCGTAATCACCAAATCCTCCTATCTGCCTTTATGACCTTTCCCTTCCTTTCCCAAGGCCAGGGAAGGTGCCGGAACTGTCCTCCTCAAATGAAACCGTGTCCTAGGACAGCTTTAACCAATCGGCAGTCTGCTTTTCAGGAATGCTTGTGCTTCCTTGATTTCCCATTTGAGGAAAGGCTTTGGTTTTTGGCTCCTGCATCTTCATGTGCCCGGTTCAGCTGTGCATTGCGCTCACCGCTGTGGCATGGTTACGAGCGGGACAATAGGATAATGATCTCGCTTGCTTCAAGGATGCACGCTATCGCAGCTGTGCGGGGTGTTTACCAGGTTCGCCAGCCACAGACCCTAGAACGCCGTTAACCGCTGGGGCTTCACCAATTAACTCCTTTTGGGACGAGCCCAAGTCAGCCTCTTCCAGATGCTGAAATGAACTCCAGTCCTCCCAGTAACGTGGAAAAACCCAAGGCATGTGTTGATCTTTTCAAATATTTGCGCAAGGGGGATGGTGATTAGCCGTGATTCGTTGCACGTTGAACTGCTAGCAACAAAGGCATGGAACTGCTGCGCTGTTGTGTCTGCAAGACCTGCTGGGCGATGAAGACATCTGTAGGCAATGTGAGCGTAGCTCTATTGTAGAATATTAGCCAGCGCGAGGGCAGCCAGCTGCAATAAAGTACGTCTTGCTGAAACAAATAGTTCACGGCATGTCATGCTCTCTGTCACACTACACACACAGCTGTTGAGCTCTTTCAGTCAGATGTGCAGGAGGGCTCTCAGCCCTGTCTCAGATAAGTACCCCGGCTTTGACAAATGGCCTCCTTCCTCCCCTCAACCCCCCCCCAACCATGTTTTTTAACAGATCACTTCAGGAAACGACCACTGCCTTTGCTGTCATCTCACTTCACCTCTCCCACATTGTATTACGCTCCAGAGGAAGGCTTAGGCTGCGAGTGGAGTGACCTGAGAAATTAGAAAGTATGCACGGCCAAAGTCATTAGAAAAATCCAAGACCCATTTTTTATTTATTTTTTTTTTCTCCGTTTGAAAGCGAGAGATCTTCTGATATGTGTGTGTGTAATATGCGAATGTGTGTGTTTTGAGGAATGGTGGGAGGGCTCAGTAAGTGTTTTAAGGTTTTGAGGTAGGGCACGTATTGTGTTCTTTTCTCCAATCAGCTTCGAGGGCATGCTTCTTTATGTAGAATTGCCTAAGAGTGCATGAGGATCAAAAGGTGCTCTGCAACAATGTGCAAGCTAAGCCATGCATCATGCCCTGAAAGCCAGGCAGCTGCCAGTGGCTGGCTGGGTGGTGGTGGTGGTAGTGGTGGGAGGGGGTGGTGGTGGGGGGTGGGTCAGTAGCACATTTTGTTCTCAGTTCCTGGCTCTAGTTCCACTACTGGTGGTGTTTTGCTAACACCCTTAGCAAGAGAGAGAGAGATTCTTGCAGCCTTTCTCAATGGCTCTTCTTCCAGTGTTGCAAACAAGCAACCGTTTTAATAGCAAATGGACCATGTTGCATTGCAATGCACTGGCAAACGACCAACACATCACAACTGTTTTCTGTGATAATTTAACCCCAGTCTGAGATCGCTTTAAAAGACAGGAATGCGTCTTACCCTGACACCCCCCCACCCGTCATGGTCAGAAAGAAGTCTCACAGGATTGCCAAACTTGAAATTCCCGAGGGGGTTGCAAATATGTGGTTAAACCGTCTTGGCTTTAGATGAGGGCCACACTTCTTCTGCCAGCGTTTCAATTAAACAGCCTTGCTCTCTGGACACGAGGCTGCCAGCAACCCACCTCCGCTGATATTGCCACCTTATGCTAATGACGAATGGTCATTACATTGACCATATGCTGTTACAGAGGAGCGGACCTTGCCTATGGCCCGGTGTCCCGGCTATGGAGCATCTACTCGCTACTAATAGAACAGATCGAGCGTTAGCTGGCGAGCGTTAATTTGCTGCCATTCCTCGGTGGTCCGTGGCTGGAGATCATACGACTCCTGTGGAATTCTGGTCCTGACCTCCTAGGTGTTTGTTTTGGGATCCAGGTCAGCGCATCGAGAATATGGGTCAGGTGTTACAAGGCAGTCCTAGGAAACGGAGGCTTGAAGCCATTCTCGCTAATTCACTCACACTCACACACACACACACACATCGTCAACTGCTCCACACTCGCCAACTCGGGAACAGGCATTTAATAAAAACCACAAAAGTCTGCTCGAGCTCATTGAGCCCGTAAGTCATTATTTATCTGTCAACTTTCACAACTCTCTCCCGCTTTTGTGGTCGGATTGAAAGGGCTCCCGAGTGCGATTATTCAAATCTCTAAAGGTCTTTTACGCTCTCCTCCAGAGCATTCCAGAGATGGCGTGGACCTCGTGCTCGCATTTGTGCCACTGGCCCGTCCAACTTGGATTAGTCCGACACAGCCTAACAGAGCCTCTCTGACCAGTTTATGATCTGTGTGTTTTGGCTCGCTCTGGGCGCTGAACCACACTGTTAAATCAAGCAGTCCACAGAAGACCTCTCTTTACTTAATTCCTGTGCGATATTGGGAAGGAATGCCGCAAGGATTGACATAAGCGGCCTAATTCCATGCCCGGCGTATTTGTTTACTGGACGGCTGGCTTGCTCTGTCCCCGTCCCGAAGGGCAGAGTTGGGGTCATCCTCGTTCAAGAGCAGGCCAAGAGCAGGGTTTCGCTCAGAACACCTTCATTCACTCGTGCTGAATACATAATCCTGGCATTCTGCTCATTGCCTTTATTATTTCTGTTACAAAGAAAAAGAGGGAGAGCGCGCGCGCGAGAGAGAGAGAGCGGGAAAGAGAGGAAAGCCCAACCTGATTGCTTTGCCCAGGGACTGAAATGATACAGCCGCTTATTACAGCTGACTATGATGAGTGGACCACCAGAGTTGTGACAAGTGATGTAGCTGCCTCCGGGGTGAGACAAAGGTTTACCTATTACACAAGCAATTTCAGTGTTTTCTAAACATGTTGCCAAGACAGTGGGAGTTGGCAGTTTGCTCCTTGTTTAGTTTTTTCCCCTCGTTTCTGTTCCTTTCCCCCCCTCCTTCCTCTCGCAGATTTTGCACGGATTAAAAAACAGAGAAAGAGGGAGAGAGGGAGGGCCGGGGGTGGGTTTTTTCGGGAGAGAGCGAGAGAGGGAAGGAGGTGGAGGCTGACGGCTCGGGGTTGATTGACTCCTGGACTTTTGTGCTCTCTATGAACTGCCAGCGAGCTAATAAATTCTTTCAGCCATTCGGCATTGCGTTCACGGATATCCCCCAAAGATTACACCCACAAATCACTTGCGCAGAGGAGGCTGCAGGGAGGGCCCGAAAGACAGGCCGCACATAACCAGGACCTGAGGAGAGAAAGGGGGGGGGAGTCGGGGGTGTTGAAGGGGGGTGGGGGTTGCTGGGAGTCAAATGTTTTATAATCGTTTGTAATGCAGTAGTCAAGGAGAGGTGGGGGGGTGGAGGGATAAAAAAAAAGGCAAGAGGGCATGGGGTAACTGGCTCCCATATGGAGAGAGCGAGATAGAAAAGGGGAGAATAAGAAAGCAGTGACAGAAAGGGACGCAGGGGGCCTGGCTTTAGGCCTGGCCCTACGCTGGTTAAAAAAAAGGGACATAATTAACTTCTGGATTCTTTGTGCTCCCCATCTGACTTGCAGGGAGGAGATGAAAGGGGCTTGCTAAGCCTGGCATTCCACCCCAATTATAAGAAAAACGGAAAGCTCTACGTCTCCTATACCACTAACCAGGAGCGCTGGGCCATTGGACCTCACGACCACATTCTCCGTGTGGTCGAGTACACGGTGTCCAGGTAACGGCGAGCCACACACAGGGCACGGTCATCTTCTCTGAACAATTTATGTGAGGGAACAAGTACAACTGATTCAGTAATATGTTTATCAATTAGAAAAAAGTTATAAACATTATAAAAAAATTTAATTAAACAATTTAACTGACAATTTAAAAAATGCATCTCCAAAATGGTAACATCAGAAGACATGGAAACCTTCTTAACTTTCAATGGAAGTCAATGTAAAAAGCTTCTGGAGCATTTCTATTGGTCCATTCATCATGATGTATACACCACAATGTAAAGACCAACTCCCCGATTTTAATGATGACAAAAAGTCAAAAATCTGACTCTATGGCCCGAGCCATGCCGCTTTGCCATCAGCAGCCGGAGACTGAGAGAGCACAATCGGCTTTGCTCTCTCTCCGGGTAGATAGATGGCGCTCCCTACCCTCATCGGTCTTAAGCGATACTGGCTGGCACAGACCTCTCTTGGCTGGTGCGGTGGAGCTAGGGACCCGGCACCTTCCGCAGAGCGTGTCGGCTGCCCGGTGATGCTGCATCGGCGGCAGTTTGAGAAGAGGTGATGGTCTCCTAGTGTCAGGAGCATTTCTAGTGCTAGGAGGAGTTAGGAAGGGGTGGGTTAATCGTCAGAACCAAATTGGGAGGGGAAAATTGAACAAACATTTATAAAAATAGAAAAAAGTGAATGTGGACAGAAATGGAGATGCTCTTCCGAAGAGCAACATGGACTCAGTTCCTGCTCTTAAATATCCTTAAATATCATATTTTAGAATAATAATCATAACTGCACTCGATTTTCAACCAGCAATTTACAGCCGGTTGGAAAACCCACTTACAACAGGCAGTTTTATGTGGGTGGGATACTGAGACGTGGTATTTTTAACCTGGGTGTAATTCCAAACTGGAAGTTTAACTTAAGACGTTAGAACCATTTACAGTGATGTATTTCAACTGTTCTATTCTTCCTTAAGAAAACAGAAATTTCCTCACACTGAAAGATGAGACTTTGGCAGGATTAGGATTTATGCCTCGTAAGCCACGAACACCAACATTTCAGTACTTGAAATCAAATTTATGCAAGAGAATCCCAAGAGAAAACAAACTGAACCTCACTAGCATTTTTCTTCCAGAGTTTTTCAATCTGCATGAACTTGAGTTTGCTTCAGCTACTGCGACCAGACCGGTCGCAGTAGACATAGATATGCAGTGCCATGGCACTCTGCATAGGCTTGTGTCTAATTTGCTATTGCATATGTGTCTCAAGGAAAAACCCCAACCAGGTGGACACTAGGACCACCCGGGTCTTAATGGAAGTGGCAGAGCTCCACAGGAAGCATCTAGGAGGGCAGCTGCTTTTCGGGCCTGATGGCCTGCTACACATCTTTCTTGGGGATGGCATGATCACACTGGACGATATGGAGGAGATGGACGGTTTGAGGTGATTTCATCTGAACGTTGCACTTCAGGGGCATCAGACTTCAGTGCTGTGTAGAACTTAATGTTTCCCTAATTTAACAAACTTGGTTTAACTAATTACCTCACAAGCAAAGCTGTTGTATAGCATGGCGACGCTAAATAGTGGCTTTTTAAATTATCAACATTTCTGCATGCACTATTTAAACAAAAAAGTATTGGGACACATCTTTTAAATTTTATAAAATTTTAGTGTTCCATTAGGCCCAATGCTGCAGTTGTGTAAAGTCAAGCATCTAGCCATGAAGCCTGCCTATAGTATATAATCATCAAGATTTCTTTTTTTTAATTGACAGCTTTTCCTGTTTTAGCTTTTCTAGTAAGCTGAGTCACACCCCTGGACCCCTTGGTATATATTGTTCAGTTTTGAATCCTAATGCAGGAAACTGTTGTGAATTATTTGATAACCATTCAGTTTAGCATATCTTGCGGAGTCCCACAGGGTTCTATTTTAGGGCCTATAAAACTGATATAAAATATGACAGCAGTGCAGTTACAGAAGTGTAACCTTACATGCAGAGTCTAAGAGGTGGGGTGTGCATATACACCTATACTATTGACCTACTTCATCATTGCTGAAGCACTGCCAATAAAATGTTCTATAAAATTAATACATGTCCATCATATCTGTCAAAAACTGTGAAAACTGATCAACCAAACATTCATGATTCGTAGAAGCTGGTTGCAAGGTGTCAGTCTCATTAGATGACTTGTGATTTCTGCCAGCTTGTCCATGCTAGCTGTGACTGCATATAGAAAACCATACAGTGAATACTCACGCACACTCTTCTTTTATAGTGACTTCACTGGATCAGTACTGAGGGTGGATGTGGACACCGACTGCTGCTCCACGCCATATGCCATACCCAAGAACAACCCGTACTTCAATAGCACCAATCAACCACCTGAAATTTTTGCCCACGGGTTGCATGATCCAGGCAGGTGGGTGATGCACGGTGTGCTAATCCTCTAAGAAGTTTCAGAAGTGCAGAAGAGGGCTTTATTATGATGAAATTGCAAGAGAATGCTGGAGTTGATCATTTTCCTTTTAAGTGAATGGCATAATGCTGTAGTTTACCACAAAAGGAATTAACTATGGCTGCATTAAAGTACATATCCAATCATATCTAAGTCTATATACCCCATAGTCCTTCTACGGCTTAAGGCCGCCCTAATCTACATCCTGTGCTAGGTGTGCAGTGGATAAGCTTCGCATGGACACCAATGGGAGCCTCCTGATCTTGTGCACGGACTCCGCAGGACGAAACACAACAACAGGGAGGATCCTGCAGATCAGTAAAGGAAAAGACTACGGTAGGTCTCTAATAATACACTAGCTTTCGGTCCGCGTAGATATCAGATACACAACATGTCCAAAAGTTTGCAGACACAAGTTTGTAGACACAGCAGTGGAAGAACTGTGTGCTCTGGAATGATGGTGCTCCATCCAGTATTTTTAAGGGGATAAGGTGTGGTGGTGATCAACCCAACAAACTGACCTCACTAAAATCTAGTAGAAAGCCTTCTTCCCTGGACAGTAGAGAACAGTTACTCCAACAAAAGCAGGCGAAACTATTTTTATTACCCTTGATTTCAGCATAAACAATGAAAGAGCGTGTGTCCCAATACTTTTGTCCACATAGCGTCATTTAAAAGTGCCATAGAACGCACTTGTATGAGTACTGTGAAATGTTGTTTGATGTATGAACAGTAAGTATGTGACTTAGGCCGGGGTGAGAAATGCTCAGATGCAGTTTTACAAGCCTGTTTACCACCCTGTTATTTTGCCTCAGAATGAAGCACACTGATTGTTCTGTTATGGGGGGCTTGTAGTAAAGAACGATAAGCTCTGATTTTACTGTCTGGTTTACAGCACCGCTCACTGGATCTCACAGGAGCCACATAGTCTAGCCTAGCCTAGCCTTACCTAGCCTAGCCCAGCCTTATAACTAGAACTTGAGCAAGGTCCTTCAACCTCTCTGCTCCCCGGGCGCCACAGCAATGGCTGCCCACCGCTCCGGGCATGTGTGCTCACTGTCCACTGTGAGTGTTTTACTGGTGTGTATGTGTGTGTGTGTTCACTGCACAGCCGAATTCCATCTGTGTGTCCGTCACAAATGGTCAATATGGTCGTCTTGTCTTGTCTTGTTTGGGTTGTGATGTAATGCAGGAAAAGCTTTTACGCTGAGAACACCCATCATCTCTAAAGGAATGATGGTGCTGTCCACGAACGGGCTGTATTGTTTGCTCTCCCTGAGAACCAAATGTCCGCAGTGTTGAGGGATGCAATCGTGAATTCTTTCAGAATGTGAGAACATGTTCTTTGGGACGTCTCCAACTGTGTCTCCAGAACATAGTGAAGCAGGAGAAAGGCTTTATATAAATACTTGCTGATTCCTTCTTGCACAACCTTGCCAGGGGAATGCAAACTTGTGTCCATGAATATGATTTATCACTGTCAGATACATTGAGCATGTAGACGGTGCTCTAAAGCAGTTAAGGCACATCAGCCGGTACGTTGGTGGATCTCTCACTGGTGGAGAATCTGATCAATATCAGATGTTTTTTTTTTTAAATACTATTTCCTTTCAAACAAGGGATTATTTGATTTGGACTGCTGTGTATTGTCCCCACCCCTACAGGCACCCGACATACATGACCTCACCCGATCACACATCCTGCCAAGACATTAATGCATGCCCCAGAAACAAGGCCTGCTGCGAGTCAAATTACTGGCCATTTACACTATTAGAGCATCACCATGCTGAATGAGTTGCTTCATTACACTGCACTGAATACTTCAACAGGGCGCTGACTGCACCGGTCCAAAAGCTGTCTGTGTCACAGACAGTACACTAATACTCATTAGAAACCGGTTCCTCTTTAGTCCTGCGTCCTACGATGACGTGAACTTACTAGGTCACTAACTGACGTTAATGAGGGCATTTTGTAAGAACTAACTCAGCTTCTCCATAAATCAAGTTTACTGTGGTTAATTAGAACCACTCTAATTACAGAAACCCATAAATTACCATATTATATAATTTAGCATCATCCAACTCATTTTAAAGTAGCTACGATTTTTTGATATCTGGGGTTCCATCAATTACGACAAGCTATCCAGATCCTGCAGAAGCAAAGCAGCCCCACACTACCGCCACACTACCACCACCATGTTTGATAGTCGGTATGATGTTAGCTTATGACTCATTAGTCCACATAATATTATCCCCAAAGTTCTGATGCCGATTTGTTTTGGCAACATTGTTTTTTTTGGTCAGCAGCAGTTTGTACCTTGCAGCTCTCCCATGGATGCCATTTTTTGCCCAATGTCTATCTTAGGGTGGACTCCTGTACATTGACCTTAACTGAGGCAAGTGAGGCCTGCAGTTCTTTAGATGTTCGCCTGGGTTCTTTTGTGACCTCCTGGAGAAGTCGTCGATGCACTCCTGGTGACATTATGTTAGGGCGGCAGCTCCTGGGAAGGTTCATCACACACAGGTTTTCTCCATTTGTGGATAATGGCTCTCACTGTGGTACACTGGAGTCTCAGAGCCTTAGCAATGGCTTTGTAACCGTTTAAAGACTGGTGGAGTTCAATGACTTGGTTTCACATCTGTATTTGATGTGACATCATGGGCGGCGTTTTGAGACCTTCTAGTCTGCTTGAGATTGCCAGACAGGTCGTATTTAAGTGATGTCTCTTATTATCATTATTATTCTGATCGGTATTGTTGTTATTAGGAAGTTTCATAGTGTGATATTACGGTAGATTCTCGACTACTTTTAAAATCTGCTTTATTTTAGGTATGTTCTGAATGCAGAACTTAACAATTGAGGTTAAATGTATTGATAACTTTGCTTAAAGTGGTTGCCAGAGGTACTTTTCCCGTATCAAAACTGTGCAGCATATTTATACAGATTTGCTATGCCCTTATTTCCATCTGTACAACTTGCTCTTTCTGCATGTTTTGTTTCCATAGAAAACGAACCGTCAATATTTGACTTGGGATTGACTGGTGGAGCAGTTCCAGTGGGTGGTTTCATCTACAGGGGCTGTCAGTCAAGAAGGCTTTACGGAAATTATGTGTTCGGTGACAAAAATGGGTATGTTAATTGCATTAAGTAACCCTCACTGTGTTGCATGTAGACACAGAGAAGTCTGAAATAACTTGAAGGTTAAAGCAAACAGAAGAAGTCCTTACAGATTTTCCTCATCCCTTTTGTCTGATGTGATTGTAACCCAGATTTATGGAGTTAGTGCTAATCTTTACAATTACAGATGCCAACTGACATCTTTCCGGTGGTTTTGTCAGTGCCAGTGTACACATGTTCACCCGCTCTACTGAGGAAAGGGATTTTTTATTATTTTTTTTCCCGGTGAAAATTGAGATTAAGCTTCCCGCCATGTCGTTTGCTCATAACCTTCTGTTGTTCACATTTCGCACTGGTTTGTAATTTATCTTCCTCCAATATCAATCTACTGTTTCTGTATAACAGTAGACAAACAGTGGTGGTGGTGGTTGAATCCAGCTCATTTCATTTGTCATCCTAATTGTGTTAAAATCAAGGCCAAAAATTGAACAGCTGCTAAACATCTCCATGTTCTCCTAAGAAAACAAGGCTAAAAATGTCATGACCTGAGTGTGACACCACTGCTGTGTTGGTGTTTCAGGAACCTCCGGATCCTCCAGAGGCCTGCAGAGGACCGGCCATGGCAGGAGAAGCCACTCTGTCTTGGAAGTAGCAGTTCATGCGGTTCCTCGTTGGTTGGCCACATCCTGGGGTTTGGTGAGGATGAACTAGGTCAGTCTCTCTTAAAAAGCCACTTTTCTTTGGACTTATAATGATTTATGACTACAAATGATCATTTATTATTATTGTTGTTGTTGTTATTGTTAATTAATCAAGATAGAAACTTCTCTTCAAAAGAAAAAGCTTAATGTGCTAAACACTTAATGTGCAAAAACCTGCTGAGGTGCTAATAAAGGAAGGAAAGGCTTAAGAGCGGGGGAAAGAGGGGTGCAGCTGTAGGGCGTTTTTGCCTTGCTGTTGGGGGAGTTCTCACTTGACAGAAGAGAGGATACAGAAGAAGACTTCCAGGAAAAGAGTCAAATTCAAGAAGACATCCGAATGATACAGAACAGAGGCTGCCAAAGCGGGGGTCACCATGGAAAACCAATCCATTATCCAACTCCCACTACAAGATACCTTTCCTCTGTGGCACATTCCACTATGACACGAAACTTCTTTCGCTTCCTGACAGATTACTTCCTCTCTCTCTTGCCGCTGACAGATGATATGACCAGGATTCAAAGGGTCAGAATGATTTGTCAGCGGGCGGGGTTTTCCATTTGCAGTCATTTCCCTGGTAACGGCCTCCCTCCCGCTCTGTGAATGGTCATTCATCTGGACTGTACGCTAAAAATTCAGAGATGAAGTTGCTGCCTGTCGGAACACAGGGGTCAGGTTGCAGGCAGGCCTTGCTGGAGATCGGACCTTAGGAGCGAGCCTGTGTTCCATCATGTACAGCAGGCTGTACCATCCCTCAACCTAATATCACAGGGAACATGAACTCCTCGTTCCAAGCGCCCAGAACGAGCATAGCAGGGCTCTATCCTTTCGCCTGCCAACGATGGGGGCTCTGCGAGGGTGAGATAGCATTTGGTGCTGATTTGTGAGAGGTATTCATTTAAGGGCTGGGCTGCTGGCCCAAATGGCAGTCCTTTTGACACATGTTTACAATCTCCACTCGCAAGATGCTGCTCTGCAAGCTTGCTGCTCATTAGATTACTCACATAGGCCTAGTCATGAGGATCCACTCGCACTCCCTCCTGCCCGCTATGAAACATTCACACGTCATGGTATCGAGTGGAATGCCAGTGGAGAGTGGTAGGAGGGAGGACGTTTTGTGCAGCAGCGTTGAACGTAGATGAGGATTCTCACACTGATCTGCACATTTATCACAGGTCTTCTCTTTTCTATCTTTTTCTTCCTACCAGGTGAGGTCTACATCTTGGCGTCCAGCAAAAGCCTGGCCATGCAGTCACATAGTGGGAAGCTCTACAAGCTGGTGGATCCAAAAAGGTATTGTGTGAATTCAGTTCATATTATAATGCTATTTCCAGTCTTGTTTCTAGAGATCCACCACTCTGATCAATTTCCAACCCTTACACACTTATACACACATCATCCAGGTGATCAGGGCCTTTACGAGCAACATATGAACCCCAAGAAGTTGCAACACTCTCACACTCCAGGATCGCAACTGTAGACTGATCATAGTGTTCACGTCTGTATGGAAGATATGATGTAGTTCGTCAGACATGATGGAAACACCGGGATACTCTGATAATCATCTGACAAGATCAGCATCCGAATATAGCAGCACTGAGTGCTGAAATAGGCCCACCGTATCTGCTGTAACTGAAACGTCCACCTAGTTCGGGGGATAGTGGGCTCAGATGCTCTCAAGAGACGCATGCATTCCTTATCTGACCGAATTAACAGTGTTATTTAGAGAAAGGGACGCTAAGGCAAGTACACTGTTAAAAATAAATAAAATAAAGGTGCTTCAAGTGCAATGAGCAATGCCATTGTGAAGAACCTATGTGAGCTGGATCCCCTTATACCTGACATTGATGGGTTTGTAGATTAATGTGCATCTGACATCAGTGTGTTGTCAATGCGACGGGTCGTTTATTCCGGAAAAATGAGCAAACTGATTCATTTGGATCAACTTCAAGCACTCCAGAGAACTCCAGACTGGTTCAAATTCACAAAATAAGCTGCCAAAGATACGACGATACGATCGTCACCCATGTGCTCTCGCCACTCATTTTTACGTTCTTTCAGGTTCTTTTTCTTCCTTTATCGTTTAAATGGTGACAATAGCCTATCTCTAGCCTATTTCTAACTGGTCCAGAAGTCTGAACCATCCAAAAAAAGTGCTTTCACACTGCAAATGAATTCACACCATGGCTCACTTCACTTAGATCCAGACAGAGATCACCTCTTTCGGTCAGACCAAGTTTTGGTCCTTTGGTCCAGACCGTGGTCTGAGGTAGAGCTGGGCAATAGGACGATATTTTATCATATCGTGATAAATTCTGTTATCGTGATTACAATATGCTTTTACAAGCATATGGAGGAAACCGTTTAATAATCAGTGCTTAATAAACACTGATCAGCTGCAGGTTTCATTACTAACAGTGTTATTAGACTGGGTTAATTAGATGAAGAGCAGCAGATGTTGAATAAAAAACACTGTATTCAGTACAGGAGAGGATCTGAATAGTAGATTATAAGAATCTGTGGATATTGATGTTTTTAGGCTGTGATTACATCGTAATCATATCGTTATAAATATTGTGTATTTAAATGTCTTTAAATATTGTGATCTAGTATTTTTACCATATCGCCCAGCCCTAGTCTGAGGCATCTTTCATCTGTTACACTTGCTGTTTTGCATCAGACCAGACTGCAAATTCTGAAGTTGGGTCTAAAAGCACCCCTAAAGGACTAGGGACAGTTTCCCACACTGAGGGACCAGCATAGACCAACAATATCATACATCACAAATATTGCACTGACACTGCAGTGTAGTCCAAGACGATGCTCTCAGTCAGTGTCCTGGAAACCATCCCTAAAAGTGCTTTAAGATAAGAGATAGACTAAATTCTGCTGGATGTCTGCAGCGTAAGAAGGTTAAGCTTCAGCAGTGGATTTCAACACAGAATCCTCTGGTTTCGCTCCTCGGATGTGATATCAGCCCGGCTAATGGATCATTTCAACATCACAACTGATATCAGGGCTTAAAAGGAGCATGACTGAATCTTCACTCGTTCCGTCTCATGAAGCAAGCCCTCTTGTCCCTCTGCTGGTTGGCTGTGGCCTGATCGTCTGGGTGGCGAGCTTACAGCAAAAGTGGAGTTTGGAATTAGTGTGGACTTTTCTAAATTCTTTCTTTCTAAATACATTACTCTCTCTCTCTTACACACACACACACATGCGCGCGCAGGGACGTACCCCTTTAAACAAATCATCACACAACTGCCGGACCTAGCCAACACAAACCTCAGCCATAATTGGAGAGTAAGCATACCATTTCCAAATGTTAGTGTAACGTGTTTCTAACACCAACACTGTCAGGGCAGTTCAGGCGTCACCGGTTAACTGGGATGCATGTGTGGTCCGCTGGGATATTTTCCGAGCTTTGACGAGACTCGCACACCTGTCGTCAGCAGCGCCAATGTTTTCCTTAAGACGGCAGAACGCGTTAGTGTGTCAGCGACGGTTCGGAGTCTGAATCCACCCAAGAGCGAGTGCACCCTCCCAGAGCGTCGCAAGGCCCTCATGTTCCTTCGTGTTCCTTTCGTGTCTGTTCGGAGTTCATGGTGACAAATACAACAGATGTGAACGGGTTCTGCATGTATGCGTGTGCTTTCTGCAGTGCAGCTTAATGAATCCCATGTGTTTTACCCCATTACAACCACCATTTTTTGGTTGATAATGACAGATTTTGAAAATGCGTCGAGCATGTCAAGCCAAGCCAGGCCAAGCTAAGTACATATGAAACACATTTCATCTATCGGGAACACACCGAGCGTACAAATTCCCACAAAACCACCGCCGAGCTGTGAGATGTATGCACTTGTAGCGCAGCTGATGTATCGTTTCAGCAGAAAAGGCTTTACAGCAGGCACAGCCAGATCAGTCGGATCTCTAATTCAAACCAAGCGCACATCGAGCTTTCCTCCTCCTGCTACTTTCATCCCCCTATGGGGACTTTAAATGTTTGGCTTCTACTTAGCAGGTGAAATGACTCTAAACACTACAGATGGCTGGAAGTACGTCCAGTCGTGTCTTGGTTTAACTCTACCCCCAAAAACCAAGCTCATGAATCCTAGGACCGTGTTTTCTTTTTTGTGGGAAACACAATCAGAATCTATGCCTTTCTAATTATTCCTAGGCGATGACAGTGCCACCCAAGTCTAACTCAATTAATTATGCAACAGATGTTTCCACGGGCCTCCCTGCCCAGGCCCCTCGGACTCGCTTTTTATTTATGTTTTCTGGCATCGCCGCATTTTTCCGAGGAACAATTCTTTCCACCATCGATTGGGCTTGTTTAGTCTGCAGGACCTGCGGTGTTGGGTGTGCTGTTTTACACACCCTGTCAGTTTGTGGGATCTCATTACCAACCGGAGATGGGGATAACACCCCTGACCTCACTTGCACCCATCTCGAGGGGTGGTCTTGTGCCGAGGTACCTGAGACCCTCTGGGTCTCGTGGCGCTGGTGTGTGGCGGTTGTGTGTTTTAGCCTCGTGTGCTGGCAGAACTGAATCGAAGGCCTTCAAAACACCCACATCGTGTTTTGATTTTCGATCCACCGTGTTGCCTTATTGAGCAAAAGCGCTTCGGGCCCCCGAGTAGGGGGGAAATGTATCACATCAAGTCAAACGTCTAAGAAGTTTCGATAAACATGTCGCGCCGGCGTGACTGCACCCATCCGCGTTTGTTTGTCAGTGCGCGAACGTTGAATAATAAATAGGCCACAGCACGCTCGAAACCTACACATGTGCAAGTCCCATGTGGACAGTGGAGGATTGTGAGATTGTTTATTGGCCAGTGGCAACGATGGAGAAGATGGAACTGTCGAAATACAGTTACGCTCTCACACAGATCGGTTTCAGGACCACTACAGTCCAAAGTGCCACACTTGCTAATAATTAATCCCAGATATTAGGGGTTACTTCAGTTGCTTCCTTGTGATCTATAGCAAGCGTCCCTCCAAAGTCTAAAATTTAAGCTCCTTAATTCCTATAATCGACTCATTGATTACAAAGAGTGCAGTTCTTCAACATCGAGCTCTTCAGTTTTGTTGTGTCTAGAGACACAGACAGGATAACACATGGGAACTGTCGTCATCTAGCGTCATCTCAGTGCTGAAATTCAGTAAGCAACAGAAGATGTTTGACAGTGAAGAGATTGTGCTGCCTGCTTTACGGGAAGGTCCACTTGTACTTCGACATCAGCCGCTTCATTTTTGTGCAAGAAGATTGAGTTTCGGGTTAAGGACACTTTTTTAAAGCCCCTGGGAACATGGTTGTTACACTATAACACGCCAAAAATCACCAAAAAGCACTCATCAGAACTCTCCGAGAATGGTCTTGGCATGGCCTTAATATTCTAATAAACATGCGGGACTGACAGCCCTCTATCGTTGGGAGCAACATGCACAGCCTCGAGGCCGAGAGGTTGTGAGGGGTTGTGCCATGGTTGCCGGTCCTGGGGATTGAACCATCGACCTTCTGGTCCCAAGCCTGCTTCTCCAACCTTCGGTCTAGTGCTGGTGGGACTGTGTGAGGCCTAGCTAATGGGTGGAAAATGGCAATTTTGATTTTGGGGGGGGAAAAAAGAAGCCCTAAGGAAATTGCTCCTCCTTTGCAATCTCACAGTGCTCTTCGCTGGAGAGCAAAGGTCTTCAAATAATCTAGACCTTAAACTTTGTAATCCATGGTAGGTATGACTCTATGTGGCCAATAAGTTACAACTGTTCAGCTGTTCCCATAACTTCCAAAGAGAACAAGATCCAGGACTGGAAACCGGATCCAGATTTCCCAGGCCTGTTTCTCTAACCTTTAGGCCACGGTTGCCCCAGAAAACCTATAAATTCCCTATATTCTCAGGGAGCAGAAAGCTCCCTATTCCCTTTGGTGCTTTATAAAATTCATATTGAGCCAAAAAAAGTTTCAGAACCTTCAAAACGTTTTTAATATAACAGCCGTTCCTGATGCCACAGTCCAAATGAGCTTAACTGGCCTCATTTTCTTTGTGGAGCAGAGATGCCCACCCTTTCCACCATTACTCTATGTGATGCTAGCCAGCACAGAAGTTTGTTAGCTGATGTAGCAGCATTGTTGTGCGGTGTGATGTAGTGGTGCTTCACGTGTCTCAGAGGGAGCATGTATTCACTTTACCCTCCCAGTGCTGGTGGGACTGCATGAGTCCTAGCTAGTGGGTGGGGAAATGGCAATGCAGTTCTTTTCAGCCATCGAATCTCACAATCCTCTTTAAGCTGCAGCATATTGTAAGGTAGGGGTGGGCAATTCCGTTCCTGGAGGGCCCGATTCCAGCACAGTTTGGGGGTTTTTTTGTGCTTCTCGTGCTCCGGCACACCTTAATTCAACACGGTCTGTTGGAGCAAAGAAATCCCCAAACTGTGCTGGACTCTTGTCCCAATTGTTGGAAGGTATGCTCAAAGGCACCTCAGCTGTGGTTGCTGGTCCTGGGCATCGAACCAGCGACCTTCCAGTCCCAAGCCCGCTTCTTTGACCTACCCTAGAAAACCACAGTTGGCCTCAGTCTTTGTGTGGAGCAGGGATGCCCTCCCTCTCCAGCATTACTCAGCGTGAGCCTAGCCAACACGGGAGTTTGTTAGCTGATGAAACCGCCCTGCTGTACATTGGGAGCACTGTAGCTCCCGTTTAAAAAAAATATATGGTGGTGCTTTACATGTCTCAAAGGAAGACACACCTTCATCCTCCTAGTGCTGGTGGGACTTTTTGAGTTCTAGCTAGTGGGTGGGAAATGGCAATGATGGAATTGTGTGTGTGTGTGTTGGGGGGGAGCTCTTTTCAGTCATCCAGAGAGCCCTTTATACTGGAGCATATTGTAAGATATGCCGAAAAGCTCCTCAGCTGTGGCTGCTGGTCCTGAGAATTGAACCAGCGACCTTCTGGTCCCAAGCCTTCTTCTCTAAGAATACCACTAAGTTCTGTCTCTGAACATTTCGACTGTATTTTAGCACTTCTTAAAGCTCCCTCTCCCCTTTCTGCGTAGCTAGTGGGTGGGAAATGCCAATGATGAACTCCTAAGATACAGCTGGGTCCTTTTCAGTCATCAGAGCTCACAATGCTACATAGACTACATAGAGTAGTCAGTACTGAATATCAGCACCTGAACTATTGCTTTATGAAAGGCTTTTAATGAAGTGCTGCAGTTATGGATGCCACAAATCACTCCTCCTCCTCCCCAGGCAGCAAGAATGTGTGTGTGTGTGTGTGCATGCAAGTGAGAGAGAAAGGAAGATAAAGTGTGCATGTGTGAATTAAGAGGAGGCTGCAAATGCCTCCAAAAAGTGGTCACATTCTCTGCCCCCCCACCCCCAGCCCCATTTCTTAGCCAAAGACCCTTTTATTTGACTTTGTGCTCTAAATCTCACTTGCTCTCCATTAACGTTCCTCCCCTTGACAAAGCCCCTCCTCAGCATCACTGAATAGCCGACAGCTACAATACACAGTAAATTTTTCAGACACAATGTAACCGCAGAGTGCCTGACAATGGAGAGAGATGACAAAAAAAGGTGGAGGAGTCGTGGTGAGCGGCGGGATAAAGCTCTTTCTGCTGTGCCTGATGTACAAAACTCTTGCAGCCCACCCGGCTGAATCGATAACTCAGCTATTTATTATAAAATCCAACAAGTTAAGCCTTGGGCAATAAACCAGTCCCTCAAGGGAAAAAAAAGGCTCAGACCTATTGGACTCTTAAGTTACTGCACATATTGTTCACTAGATCCCGGGAGAATTAGGGTGTCCTCCTTGCACGCCTCCCATGCATGAAAAAAGATGCTATTCTTTGACGTCAGCTGTCAGCACTGGCCATGTTGGCAGTGGTTTCGTCAGTAAGTGATTTGGCGGACAATGGAGCGGCTGCTTTCTGATTGTTCTGAGATCTACCTGTAGGTCCGTAAGCATCTGAGGATTGCTGGGGACGTCTTTATCCATCTTGCGGTTCTGCTCTTGGGCTGAACCTGCTAGTTTGATCAGCTGTTTCACTTGTAAATAATTTAGCAGACAGTGGAAGGTCTGATTTTCTAACTGTTCTGAGATCTTTTTAAACCCCTTCATAGGCTCATCTGCATCTACAGCCTTCTCTCTAAAGGCCTCAGAGAGCTCTGTTGATCTGGCCATGATGGAGATCTTCACCACTCCTCCAGAATCCTCTCTAACCATGTTCTGATCATCTGCAGCTGATGTTCTGCACCTAGTTCTGATTGTGCATATTTGAAGTAGTAAAATGTGGGTGGTTCAAACTTTTTCCCCCACAGGAAAAGTTGTTTTTATTATTATTATTATTATTATTAATAATAATTACACATTATAAATAATGTTTCAAAGACATTTCTTCAGTTTTATTGTGTTTATATATATATGTTTGAAGATTAAATGTCACATGATTGAACGTTAGCTTCACAGCTACAGTGGAAAAATTAAGCAAGCAAACTTGTCTTGGCTTGGCTGAATCCAGTGTGCACAGCCCAAGCTACTGTAGGATGGTGTAGACACTGGGTAGACTGGATCTAGCACCAGGATGACCGACACCGACCCTGGTGGAACAAAAAATAATAATTAAAAAAAAAAGGGGGCACAGTCATTGAGCCTGTAGAAACGGCAGACTCCAGGACAGTCTTAAACTAATAAGCCCGGGCCCTCCTTTAATTTATCAGTCTGTGTTTTATGCAAGTGGCCTCCCGGAGTTGATGCATTCCCACAGTGCCTGTTGACCCAGCTGCCTTTGTCAAGGGCCGTAGCAGCAGGTGTTGTTTTCACGGCCACCCTGCCAGTAATGCAAACTGTTTAGTAGCTGCGCTGACCCCCGCGTCATTAACAGTGTTAGCCCAATCCTCCGGGGAGCGCCTCCCTCCTTCTCTCTCTCTCTCTCTCTCTCTCTCTCTCTCTGTCTCACTCTCTCTCTCACTCTTTCTCTCGTTTTTTTGTTTTAACAACATACAGCCTGTCACAACAGCACAAAAAAGAGCCCGAGTGTGTATGAGAGAAAGGGGAGAGTTGATGCGGGTGGTGAAAACAGCAATGGGAAGCATGGGAACTGCCCACCCCTCCCCACCACAGAGCTCCCCAACCCGGCCGCCCCAGTGCAGGCTGCCAGAAACCCCCTTGTTACCACCCTACTCCTGCCATCAGTCACTGAGCTCGTCAGGGCAGCTCAGAGCTCCTTCAAATCTCTCTCTCTGTCTCTCTCTTTCTGTCTCTCTCATATAGAAAATGAAGATACACCCGTCCTGTGAGGTCCATCTTAAATCCAGCTCAGTTTCAGATGGTCTAAGCTGGTCCTTGATGGTCAATATGGTTGAAAAGCAGGTCATCCAGGGGATCACATTTCCTAAGCTGGTTAACCATCTTAGCTCTTGACCTGTATAGAGCATGTTTTTATTTGAATTTGATGAACTGATTGGGCAAGCTGCTTAGACTGGACCAGAGGGCTGGTCATACTGGTGAACCAGATGGGTCAGGCTGGATATGCTTGGTCAACAAGCATGGTCATACTGGTTGACTAGCATTGTCAGGTTGGCCATGCTGGTAGACCAGCTAGACCTATACTGGTCAAGAGCTAAACCAGTCACCCAGATTGGCCGGCTTGGCCAGGCTGTTTTTGTCTTTCCAGCAGGAAAGGTTTATGTGCAATAGCGTAAATATCATAAGTGACCTCCATAGCTCTCTGAATCACCCCAGGCCACAGTTGTTGTCTGACCCTTCTTAAAGTCTCGCAAAACGAAGCTCACTAGGGTTGTGCAAAGTCAGAACCACCTTCATGAGCTTCACAAGCCGGCAAAAATGGAGATCCAAGTTTCAAGTTTAAGGTTTATTTGTCATCTGCACAACATATCAGGACATTTATGCATTAAAATGCTTGTGGTGAGGCTCAGGTTGATGTTCTACAGGAGGACAAAACTATATACATACTAAACATATTAAAATAAAGTTATATAAAAATTATATTAAATAAATACAAAATATACACAAAATACAGAATAAATAAATACAGAATAAAGAATAGATCCCAGGGCCTTTTCATAGTAATTTAGGTATATTCTACAGCACATACCTTCATGTTCATCAGAATGGTCAAGTGTTGCCTGAAAAACAAACTGCTAGAAGCACATCTGGGAAATTTTGTGATCCACAATTGTTAAAATAAGAAAACTAGCTCATTTACTAAAAGCATTACGAAAAGGAGTTTTCCCAGACGGTGTCCCCAAACTATTGATGGACATTGTATGTGGCTGGGTATGTGGCATTTCGTCATGTAAGAGCTCGGTGGATCATTAAATTATGAAGAAAGACCTACACAGTGGCTTGTACCCCTCGCCCTTCTTAGCACACACCCGCTCGCTTTCCCATGCACCACTCCCAGTGAAACACACAGGATGTGAACTAACTAAGTGCTCTCCAGCCCATTCCCAATACAGTTACTACTTCAGCGGAGTCCAATTACAGTGTGTGTGTGTGTGTGTGTGTGTGTGTGTGTGTGTGTGTGTGTGTGTGTGTGTGTGTGTCAACAGTCCTGCTCTGCAATAGACAGCCTTGAGGAGATTTGCCTGGCTCATTAAGCAGTGTGCTTAGCGGAGTGAGGCATTAGAATGTTTTGAAGAGCTGCAGCTCTCAGTTTCATCGGCAGCCACTCGATATGGCGGCGAGCGTTCACATTTGAGCCCCATTACACACAAACCGCTTTTCTGTCCGCTTCCAGATGTTGCCAAGCCAAAAACAACAACACAGAACAGCATCATCCATCATACGAAGGCTCATTAGCGACTAATAATAATTTGCTTTGCGTGTCCATGTGTTTTCATGTCTTTTGAGAGGCAGAAAAAGAGAGATGAATCCTTGTAAAGTCTTAAACCCAGCAGGCACCGGACGTCAGTTTGATGTCAGAAAGACATTACATCCTTAACATCTGACAGACGTTAAATTTTTGCTCAAATGAAAATCGTGTTGATGTAAAAACCCTGTGCAAATGTTGGACATTGAATTTTGATTGGAAATACATCTAACAACTGCATACATCTAACAACATTTTAAAATATGATCCTTATCATCTGACAGACGTTGAATGTTTACTTGAATATAAAAATAGAGTTGACGTAGAAAAAAAAACCCTGCAAAAATGTTGGACATTGAGTTTTGATTGGAAATCACAGAAAAAACAACATTGCATTGACATTAGTCTTCAATATTAGACAGATGTTAAATTTCAGTTACTTAACATCTAACAACATTTAAATGTGATCCTTAACATCTGACAGACATTCAATTTTTACTTAAATGAAAATGGCGTTGACGTAAAAAAAAAAAAAAAACTGCAAAAATGTTGGACATTGAATTTTGATTAGAAATCACAGGTAAAAACCAACATTGCTCTGACATTAGTCTACAATATTAGACAGACGTTGAGTTTTGGTTGCTTAACATGTAACAACATTAAAAGTTGATCTGACAGACGTTGAATTTTTACTTAAAAATAAAAATAGAGTTATAATAGAGTTATAATAGAGACATTGAATTTTGATTGGAAATCACAGACGAAAACTGAGGTTAAGCTCCAGTATTAGACAGATGTTGAGTTTTGTCACTTAACACCTAACGTTAAAAACTGTGGTATGATTGTTAACTTTATGACGTTTAGCAGACATTAGGTTTGGGTCACCATACCTCACCACTCCATATTCTTACTTTGTCAATATGACGCTGGCATGTGATGTTTAGAAGACGTTGGATTTTGGCTACTTAACACCGCAACCTAAAACCAGCGAAGTATCAATGCTAGCTACCGTTTCAATTCTATGTCTAATTGATGTTGGCATTATTTTGGTTGCCCGACGTCACATCCTACATTCAACCAGACAACAACGTCTGTTGACATTGGTGGCCATCTGGGAAACCTCAGAGAACCTCCTAAAGAGTGTCTGTGTGTTATCATGGTTAAACAGTGCCGTATAGTTTTTATTTAAAGTTCGCTTGATATTAAATGTAACGTTTAATTTTATTACCGTAAGCATTTTTGTGATCTTCCCTGGAAAGCCATGACTGCCCTGGACCCACTATCCCTAACCAAAGAGCTCACCCTGTAATCAGTATGGCAGCAGGATGGTTCTGCGGATAGAATTGGAGGCCTAAAATGACAATGATGTGCATTTTGTTTCCACAGGCCCCAAGTCCCCAAGGAATGCAGACGACCCGTGGAGGCTCCTGAGATGCTGAGCAGCTCCTGTTCAAGAGAGTGCAGGAATGGCCACTGCACACCAACTGGCAAGTGCTGTTGCCACAGTGGCTGGGAGGGTCCCTTCTGCATACGAGGTATACACTCAGATTCACTGCCTGTAAACACACCGTTATTATATTAATATCTTCAGGGTATATTAGGGATGGGGGGGGCTTTGTATCCATAGTACTGTACTGTTATGGTAAATGTAATTGTTAGAGGTGGTTAGCAGTTAGGCCAGTCACTAATATAATACTGGCTATGGGCTACCATTCACTCTGTGTGTGTGTGTGTGTGTGTGTGTGTGTGTGTGTGTGTGTGTGTGTGTGTGTGTGTGTGTGTGTGTCTGCAATGTCAACCAGTTTAAGAGACTTTCTGAAATACTCCCTTTCTTCCACTGGACAAAGTTAATGAGAAACACCATGTTGTTGTTTGTGTCTTTCCTAGCCAAGTGCGAACCTGCTTGCCGCAACGGCGGGGTCTGCATTGAACCCAACAAGTGCTTCTGTAAGGAAGGCTTTTCCGGAGACCAGTGTGAGAAAGGAGAGCGTGGCGTACAAGAGGACCAAGACAAAGATGGCATCATCGACCACATCATCGACATGACGTCTTATCTGCTGGACCTCACCAGTTACATCGTATAAAAAAAGGCGAGGAGCAGAAGCCATCTACTCCAGCCCAAAGACTGAACTTTAAGGACACAATCAAGGGTTTGCCTTCAGAACACCCTACTCCCACCCCCCACCCCTACCCCCAATCGCCAACTGCATCCCAGCATCTGAGTGTAATTAATGTTAATAATGACAATTGGTCCGTATTTGGGTAATACATTAAAAAACTGGTAGTTCAGGCAAATATCAACCACTTCACCACATGAAATCTTCTTCTTTTACCTTGTTTTCGCATTTTTATTCAGTTTCTTAACAGAAACCCCAAACTGAAATTCATACAGATAAAAGTATTGGTTCATAGATTTGTACATGGAGAGATTTCGAACCACATTTTGCCCAGGGAACTTTTGCCCATCATAAGCTACATGCTTTGGATCTTCAAGCAATACCCCTTACACCATAAATACACTCACATAAACACAGCAAACCCCTCGCACAGCCGTAGGGGCTGTGGCTTAGTAAAGTCTCCCGGTGAAAAGGACCCTTCCGATGACTCAAATCACTGGACTCACCATTTGGGCTCAGTTTGGATGTTCTGCTCTGGCACAGGGCATTCATTGGGACACCCATGTTCAACAAAGGTGCAAAAAGCAAAAAAAAAGACAAGTATAAACCAGGCTTACTTCAGGAAATCTGATGGACAGTCTACATGACTGAAATGTACCGTGGGAAGCCACAACTGCCCTGGATCCACTTATAACCAGCATGGCAATAAATATAATGAACAGAACTTCACTGTATCCACTGTTTTGGGTTTTGGTCAGTCTCATGTATATTGTACACCGTTGATGTCTGAACGGCAAGAGCACAAAGGTCCAAAGAACTGAAGAAAGATGCTGACGGTCGCTGATGATCCGTGCCGTAGAGTTATCGCACCCATATTCACCCAAACCTGGAGTTACTCAGTTGGGACGTAATGCCAGCTGAGTGTGCTCGCAGTTTGTGAAGTGATCTAGGGAGTTAAGAGGTCACTGGGGGAACCCTAAAAAAAGTCAAACCTGAAGATTGGTTGTATTCAGTGTGTATTTTATATTAAGAAAAAATATGTTGAGCTGCAAATCAAGAATGTTTTGACAGTCACTTTTATTCTATTTTGTACACTGTTCATTTGGAGATGGTTTTAAACTGGTACGCTGAGAAAATGCCTTTGAGCTGAACTAGTCCAGTTCAGCACCGGGGCATCAAACCATGCTATTTTCCAATATCCTTTATGACCATGCACGCTGCTTTCAGTACGAATAATGTATTATAGTACGTTCCATTATGCCTATGTATCTTTTTTTTATCATTTTTTTTTTGTTGTTCGTCCCTGTTTAAAACTCAGCACAGAAACAAGCTAGTTTCTGTTACTGTTGTTTGTAAGGCACGGAAGTCCATTTCACAGAGACATTTGTTTTGAGCTAGTTACACTGCCACAAGTACAAAGGGTTTTGATATTGGTTTTAATATTAATATAATAATATTATAATATTAATGATTATTATTAACGGAAATAGAAAATCACTGCCAGTCACTCGGCCCTTTCCGCGAATAAAGGTCCACGTCTTCTTCTAATTACTGAATGGTGTTCAGCTAGCGTTTTCAAAAGGGAACAAACATAGTGTTGTACATTTTCTCATAGTACTGTACTAAGATGAGTACTACTTAGCTTTGCAAAATAATATAGTATTATTATTGTTTTGATAGAGGAGGGTTTATTTTTTTAAGTGTTATAATATATGGAGGAGAAGAGTGTTAATAGAAGCAGTTTTACAGTAAAGCCTATGAATGATATCTTAATATTGTATATTTTCACTTGTGCATACTCTTATAGTTCCAACATTTTAAGGTTCAGCTATTCGATAGGTGAAATTGCTACCATTACTACTTTCCATATTCATTCAATCACTTACTTTTGAAATGGGTCTAGTGTACCTGAGGGGTGTCATGTTTAATAGAAGCGGACAGGTGTGGAATAATGCGTAGCGCAGTCCTGAAAATCTATAAATGATCCTGGCAATGCAGCATTACAAGCTATACAGTCTATAAAGTTGGATTAGATTAAACGACTATTCTAAGAATCACAATACTAGATTAGGGCTGCACAGCATTAGATAGTTTTTTGGGGGATTTTTTTTCAGCAATATATATATATTGTCATATTTAATATACATGATTTTCCTCCCCAGATTTCACCAGAGGTCAATGATCCAACATGTCCTGTTATTAATAATGCACTCCATGTAGCCAAGACTGGAGTAAAATCAGTGAAACTGAAATGGAAAATGAGGAGTGTGAATTTTCCAGCCAAGAAAACCTGTGTAATTTGTCCTATGTGACATTTGCACGTCCTGCGCTGTGACTATTGCACATGCGATGCTAAAACGATGCCCTATGCTAGACCGTACCCATGACCGACCGACAAAGGTGAGACCTTTTATACAGGACAGAAAAACTGTTGGCCCGCCCAGTGTACTGCTACGCCAGTGCAGTCCACTGTGCTGTGTTACTACTGCTGCACTTAACTTAGAGCAGCCCTACCGGTCAGTCAGATTGCTCTCTTCCGCTTGCCATTTCCTCCAGTACTACATCTTACATTGCATTTGCTCCTTTTCATAAGTCAGGATACAATGCTACTTAGTTTAGCATCTGGGTAGAGCTCATTGATCACTCTTTTTCTTTCTCTTGAGAAAGTACGCTAACAACGATCTATTGTCTTCGCTATGAAACGGACTGTCTTGGTTTCAGTGTAAGGAATCTATGCTGTAAGTCTGTTCTGTAATATTAGCACTTAATGTGAAACTTGCATCGGAGCTGCTGGGAAGGTGTTGTGTGAATAGAGTAACCCTTTTTTTCTTTGGTTTTTATTTTTGTTTTATTTCATTATTTAAGTAGTTACACCATAAAGTTATTTAAGTTTCTACAATGTTTGTACTGTTTCATGTGAAGAATTTGATCATGTATTGTAAATAAAGCTAGGGCTATCTCAGTTGCTTCCCAGAAATATCATTAAGTTTATTAAAGTGTATAGCATGTTTGAAAACTTGCTGCAAGGCTGTTAAGAGTTTTTCCCCAGGCGGGTTTTAATGGTATTTTCCTGGACGTGAAGAACAGAGTCCGCAAACCAATTATCACCCTGTAATTTGATAAACACCTTTATTTACATGTATGGCATTTAGCAGACGTTCTGACCTATCACAGTGACCTATTGCCAGTTCATCAGTTGTTCTTTCTGATTTCTGTTCTTACTGACTACTGCATACCCGAAAAACCCCACAATAATCGTCTGATGTTATATGAAACAGCAGTAAAGAAATTCCTGACTGATGCCATAGCTAATAATGTAGACGCTACTACATACAAACTGCTAACAGCCATACTACCTTCAGTGTTGGCCATCTAGCAAATGCTCCTTCTACCTTCAGTCCACATTATCAGAAAGGGGCTTTTCTAGTCTTTAGACTATAATCTAAGGGGGTGGTACCTCTGCTGCAGGAGGTATATAAACTTTTATTTCCAGAAGGGTAACTTTACAAGGACTGTCATTTTGGCGCATTTCTATTGGTCCATCCGCCATGAAATAGTGAACTGCCAAAATCTCCTTATATCAAAAAATAAAAAACAGAGAGGGGATGCATTTATGGCATTCAGCGGATGCACTGATCCACAGTGACATACAAAAGTGCTTCACTGTCCACTCAGACAATATCCCTTACTCGTGTAAATAGGACAGGAAAGGAGTCCAAGGTCCAAAGATACACTACACGTCCAAATACATTCAACTACTTTAAGTTGTACCCATTGTTGACACAAATGCACATACGCAGCTTATCCCATCTCTGTGGAGAAGTAATACTCTCTGGAACAGAATAGGACTCTCCAGGTGTGAGCTGGAGAGGTATAACCCCCATAGCATTAAGCTATGAAGCAACTCTGGAATGATGGTGGTGCGGTATATAATCAAATCCTCACAGCAATGCTCCAGAATCTAGCAGAAAGTCTTCCCTGGACAGTAGAGACGGTTACTACAACAAAAGCAGATACAGATACACTCTTTTTAATACACTTGACTTCAGAGGAAACAATAAATGAGCAGGTGCCCCAATACTTTTGTCCATACAATGTACCTCAGGATTAGAGAATACCAAGTACTACCCTGCTCTTATTGGTTTTGTAGGCCAGAATCAGGGTCACGCTTAAGACCAGTCTTGCCGCCTCAGTCTGAAAACTGGAAATACAAGGTATATATATATATATATATATATATATATATATATATATATATATATATATATATATATATACCTTGTATTTCCAGTTTCCAGAATAGTAACTTTACAGAAGGATTGTCATTTTGGTGTATTTCTATTTGTCCATCCATCATTACATTTTGATTCTCATTATATCAAAAAGTGAAAAACAGCAAAATGGAGATATGAGGCTTTTGCAGAATATATATATATATATATGTGTGTGTGTGTGTGTGTATATTTGTCGTCCTAGCATTACAAATGGAGAAGTAGAATGTCTGATGTGTGTATATATATATATATATATATATATATATATATATATATATATATATATATATATATGTGTGTGTGTGTGTGTGTGTGTGTGTGTGTATATATATATATGTGTGTGTGTATATATATATATATATATATATATATATATATATGTGTATATATGTGTGTGTGTGTGTGTATATATTTGTCGTCCTAGCATTACAAATGGAGAAGTAGAATGTCTGATCAGACCGCATGTTCACTTGAGTCCATTTTACACCATTTGGACTCACACTGACTCAAACAAGCGCTGATATTCTGAGCAGGTTAATGGCGTTTAATTAAATTCTGTCAGATTAAGCTTGTTATAATAACGAATAAGGACCACCCACATTATCCAAGCCACCATGATGTGTTCAGAGCATGGCAGTGTAAGATTGTCTTTTCACTGTTTAGAGCCAATCAAAATGGCATTAAAGGGGGTGTAGGGGTGTGGGTGGGGATGGGGGGTTTAGTTTCTATGCTATTTGTGGCATGAATCATTTCTTTTTCATTCTGGAACGGTTTTCTTTTTCTCCCCCAAAGGGCCCTGGCCTGGCTATCTTTCATAAACAGTGTAACCCTGTACTGAGTAAACACGGCGATCCTGTATACTAAATATTTCCGCAACTCGCATGGTTGGAGAAGTATGTTATAATATTGTGTACTTGGGCCGGAGAGCCATTCTTACAGATAATGGATGTAGATAGCAGAATGACAAAGGAGAAAAAATGGACAAATTAGCTGTATTTTCTTTTCTCTGTTTATACACGCTCTTACACGCTCTGCTCACGTAAAAGTAATGATCTTCATTTCTGGAGGTAGAAGCTCTAATCATTCCGAAGGACTTCAGTGTAAATAACTGCACTGATTCATGTGAAAGCTCTGGCTGATGAAGTTTCCATACATGACAGTCGCCTGGTTTTATATCTGGTCTTGTCACGCCCTTGACTGCGCAGCGTATTCTGTTACCTCATGTGTTTACATGACTGAGTCACTGAGGACTACTGCTGCAGTGTGTGTGGCCGGGGATGAGGAATTCTGATATTCCCTGCAGTACACACTCGCTGATGAAGCTGTACACTTTAGCAAACTTTAAACGCTGACCTTTAACCTGAACTTAAAAAGGGGAGAAAAGTGAGCTTTCTTCAAAATTGGAAAAGTAAACCTAACTGTAACCCTGCTCTTCTGCACCCTACATACTGTATTTCCTACCCCTAGACAAAGACCAGGCCTTATGGAACAATCTGCTTTGGACAGATGAGTCTTTCCTCTTTGCCTCCCATGACAATGAACCTACCTTGGTCTCTTTCTGATGGTAGATGCTGTGTTTTGACATCAACTGTGACTTCTTTACTTATCCTGAGGTCTGCTCTTGGGCTGAACTTGTTAGGATGGTCTGCTCTTGGGCTGAACTTGTTAGGATGGTCTGCTCTGGCCATGTTGACAGTCTATGGCTGATTCTATATACCCTGAGATCCACAATCGCTTTTCTGAAGGTCTCAGAGAGCTCTTTGGATCTGACCACGGTGATACCACTCACTCAAGAGCAAACCAAACCAAGGCTACATCCGTAACCAGCAAAAACACACTGAATCGGACATTTCCGATTCCGATTAGGGACGTTTTCCTTTGGGTACTGAAACCCCATTAAAATATCCAACACATAGCCCTACAACAGTTAGTCTGAACAGCTGGATCTGCAATTCTACGGTTTTTATGTTAATCCCACTCCACATTTGCTGAGGAGAAGGAGGAATGGATGACAGCAGCGTAGGAGGGGTTTTCAGTGGTGGGATAGCGAGGTAGCAGACCTCATAAATATTTGGGGTGATGTCTCTTTTCAGACTAAATTAGACGACACAAACCACAACCGCTTCGAGTTTCCTAAAGAAAAACTCCTAAAGAAATGTCCGAATGTGGCCACAGGAGGGCGCTGCAAAAAAAACAACAACCTTAAAAGCAAAGTTTAAGAAAACAAGGACACAAATTAAAGAAGTGGGTGTGGCCTAATAATGTGGCCTTTAACATGGAGCTTGAATGCATTCTCGGTGATAAGCCCAGCTGTCAGCCACTGGAACTCCATGACTGTTCTCATTCAAGACTTCCTCCGATTTTAGAGTGTGAACTGTTCAGATGAATGTCAGATGCAGGCCAGATTCAAATGGATTGGATTGGATGAAAAAATCGTATTTGGGGCACTTTACCTGTTGTGTGAAATAAGACAGGCTCCTCCAGAATCACATGATGTTTAAAGGCATTTCTTCAGTTCTCTGTGTTTAGTTATATTACCTCCATCTCTCAGTGTGTCTTTGCTATCGTAATGATGGGAAAAGTTCGCCTTGCGTGGCTCAAAGTGTGCAAAAGTCATGTACTGAGTCTCTTAATTAATCATGGGTGTTTTTTTGAGCGTAACGTGCAGTAATAAACCAATCAGCGTGTCTCTCGCCGTTCCCTTTAAGAGCCAGGTGTGGTCTGACTTTGGCGGGTTGCTATTTCAGTGGTGTAAAGCGTGGGGGGTGTACGAGCGTTGGGCTGCACGCGCCTGTGTTGACAATTCACTGCCATGATAGCAACGAACGTCTGACTGTTGTCATCTGCCTAGGCTGTTTTCAGTCAGTGGAGCTCCTGATACGTAGCAATACCCTAGAAATTGACCTGAACTCACCTCATTTCGAGACCACCACGCCCATCAGCGTAGATATATTCACAAGCAGCGTGGTTATTAAAACGAAGCAGGTGGAAGGCATGAAAATAGACTGTTGGCGGGGTGTAAGATAGCAATGAGCATCGTGATTTGCCTTATAGAAATAAGACAAAGGTTTTCATGGGGTGTCCTAACTTTTTCACATGACTCTATGTTGAGAACTATGTATCTTTGCACATTCCAGGGCTTCTATGACTCAAATTTGATCTAGTTCATGATCACAGTCCAGTTTGCATCATCACAATGCAGCAGTCGAAGCCTTATCCAGGCCCTCGCTGAACAGCCAATAGATGACTCCAACCTCCAACCCGTGTTTTTCATGTTTGCTAGAAGAGCTGCGTCCAAAGCCCTGGTCCTCCACTCCTGTTTACTGCCTGTAAGCCAGTACGCTGACTCGCATCCATGAAATGATGCAATTAAGGTTCCCACTGGGGCCCAATCTGTCATGTAAACACACAACAAGCCCAATCCAATGGCCAGGGCAGGAGATTGGCAGGGGAAGACAGGTAGATGTCAGGGAAAGGAGGACAGGGGGATGGGCGTGGAGGAATGAGATCATGGTCCACAGTCCACTGGTGTTCTGTTGCTAATTACGATTGGTATTAAATGCATCCGTTCTTGCAAGCATGTTGGGCTCTCTGCGTGAGTATGGTTTTACAAGAAGGACATGCATGCATACATGCAAACATGTGTTTGGGTAAGAGCGAAAGGCTGCATCTACATCATTGTGTGAGGTTGTGAAATCAGACTTGTCTTTTTTTTGTCTGTTTGTCTCGGCTGTGATCTCTAGAAGAGCCTGGTAAACAGTCAGTATCAGTGGAAAGAGACCACCTACGTAAAAGTTTCCATGTTGAGGTGTCTTTGCAAACTGAGGGGCCGCAAATTTTCCCAAACACTTTAAAACAAGCTATGCAAATGTTTTATGGTGGTACTTGTGTAGGGTAGTGTTGTATTAACCTGTACACACGGCCATCCATCTCGGCCACTTGCGGCATGTGTGTTTTTCGAAGCTGTGAGGCCTTTTTCCCCTTTGTGCATTGCTTCGCTCGAAAAGTCAACGTGGTACATCAAAGGGGCGCAGCACGAAACCTCTTCAGCCTGATCAAAGGAGGCGGATTTACACTTAGAGGCCTTGCGAGATGATCTGATGAAAGTGGATGAGTGAATTCTCCATTCCACCTCAACTTCAAGGGCGAGGCTAATTGCCAAGCTCTTCGTGACTCAAATCAGGTGTGTTAGAATGAGGCCTATATTTAAGTTGCACCCATTGCTGCTGACACAGATGTGCAAATGCACACACACAGCTTGTCTCTCTGGAGCAGATAAACATGAACCTGAACGTATCTAATGCCAGCCTTGGGCTAGAGGGGTGCAAAGCCCCCCAGCATTGAGCTGTGGAGCAGTGGAGGAACTGTGTTCTCTGAAATGATGGATAATGGTGCTCCATACAATTCTTGTGGGATGAGTTGGGGAGCTGGGAATGAGTTGGGGTGGTTGTCATCCAACATCTTGACCTTACTTACACTCTTGTGGCTGAATGCACTCAAATCCTCACAGCAATGTCTAGTAAATCTAGTAGAAAGCTTTCTTTTCCTGACAGTAAAGACAGTTACTCCTACAAAAGCAGGATAAAGTCTTTTTAATACTCTTAATTTTGGAAAAAAAACAATAAGTGAGCAGGTGTCCCAATACTTTTGTCCAAATAGTGTAGCTTTGTGAATTAAGAATAAGAATGGGGCCCTTGCAGTTAGGAAGGTTTTTAAAACTCTCTGTAGTGTCACAGTGGCTCACTGGTCACCTCAGGAGGAAGTACTGTACTGTTCTGGCTCCCTCTTACAAACTTCTCAGCTCCACACAATCCACTGACCTTTCAGTCAGACCCACTTTTCTCCCATCTCTGCTCCATATGTAAGGAGCCTGTGCTAACTTTCGCTGATCTGCTCCAGCTGACCTTAATTTAGTGTGGGCCCCCAATGCAGAGAGCAGGGGAAAGAGAACACTCTACTGCTCACTCACCTCCCCAATCAGAGGCAAGCCTCAGAAGGCAGGGCATGGGGACATGTCCATCCCATACTGACGGGCCCTTTCATTGCTCTGAGGTGTGCCGCCAACCTCCCTGCCCAGCTTGCCCATGTTCCTAATCTGTGAGTCCCTGTTTAGGGACGTGGTGCTGGGTTCACAGTTGTCCCTCGCTTGGCCTAGCTAGGACCCTTACATAGCCCCACTCCACCCTTGCTTGGACCCGTTCTGCCCTCTCTTAGCCCTACTAATTCTTCGCTTGGCCCCCTCTTACTTTGCTTGGATAATAAATTGATAATAAATAAATGATCTTTTTCATAAAAAGAGTGAATTGAATCCCGAGCCATGCCGCTTTGCCATCAGCGTCCAGAGTCTGATAGAGCACAACTGACATCACTCTTAAGGGATTTGCACTGTTATCCATTAGCTGGTACGGTACGCTACTGTACTGTACGCTTTCCTCTAAGCATGTGGCTGACTTCACATGTATCAGAGGGTGACGTGTTAGGTCCTTACCCTCCTAGTGTTGGTAGCATTGCTAGTGCTAGGGGGCGCTACGAACGGCTGGGTTAATTGGCAGAAAAAAATGTGACATATAAAAATAAATAAATAAAAGTCAGGATTTTTATGAATTTGGACAAAAGTATTGGGACACCAGCTCACTTTTTTTTTTCTTTTTTTTTTTTTTTACAAAATCAAGGGTATTAAAAATAGTTTCTGTATATCATTTTTTATATTATATATACTATGTGTGTGACTCATCATATCATATCATATCATCATGGTAACATGAACATTTACTGGATCTGTTACCAGTCCAGAATCACATGTGAAAGTGGAGTGGCTCAGATCTGATTTGGAAACATACATACATAAAACTCAATCAATAAATAAATAAATAAAGTGTAGTGTTCACACAGATCAAATCTTTTATGTAACATCCCAATTCGAGGCCACTCCCAGCCAGCAAGGCAGCCTACGATCGTTCTGTGGACCTGCAGTAGTTGAGCCGGCATGCGAGGCTGGTGCCCTGATGTGTGCCGAGGGCCTGTGCTTGTGTTGGCTGTTACTGTGGCCTGCCTGTCAGTCGTCTCCCCCCAGCTCGAGGCGTGAGAAAAGAATGTGCTGTTTACAAACTGCATTCACAGTGAATCAGAACGGTGAACGTCTACTCATGGTAGGCCACACACAGGCCTGCATGCACACACACTCACTCACTTAATGGAAAACATCCTGATCTGACCACAAGCACTGTCATGAGTCTTACTCCAGTCTAAGCTGGTGCGGCTGCATGTTTCAAACCAATTAATCATCCCAGTAATAATGAATATCTAAGAGTATCGTATTTTTCTTGCATCGCTGGTGAAGCTTGGCGCAGGCTTTGATGTAAATCATCTCTCTGGTTTCACATAATTTGAGCTTTTTTGGCATGATGCACCTTTTTTTCCCCCTCAGTCCGTTGCTTTAAAAAGCCCAGCGCTCTGGTTTTCATACACTGCACAGTGCTGTGATCCCCCACGCAAAGGCTGTGTATAATATCCGTTTTCCAAAATCGTCCTCAACCCCTTCAGAGCTTTAATCTAAGCCAAATGATGCCTCTGCAGCAAAGTGCCTGTTCTAAGGGAGCCAGTTTGGAGGTCAACGCTGTGACGCTAAGCAGGATAAAGGCTCCCTCTGCTGAAGTCAAAAAGGAGGAACTTCTAATTCTCTCTCATTGCAACGCCTTTGTGTCTGGCGACGTCTTCAATGCTGATGCAGATATACGATGATATGTGTCCAAATGTTTGTGGACACCCCTTCTAATGCATGCAAAATAGGTCTCCCTGAAGCAAAAAAACAAAAAAAAAACAAACCATGCCTAATGTACATAGAGGGGTATAAAGCCCCCCAGAATTGAGCTGTGGAGCAGTGGAAGAACTGTGCTCTCTGGACTGATAGTGGAAGATGCTTCATCCAATATGTTTAGGATGAGTTGGTGTGTTGGGGATGATGAGGTGGGGTGGTGATCATCATCCAACATCCTGACCTCACTAACGCTCTTGTTGCTGAATGCAATCAAACCCTTAGAGAAATGCATTCATTAGTTTTTATTATTATTTAATTTGCATGAAAATATGAAAAGGAAATGGTTTAGCAATCTAAGCCTATATATATATATATATATATATATATATATATATATATATATATATATATATATATATAAAGGCTATTTATTCGTTTTGGTAAATGAGTAAATGTTAATTTATTAATGTTCATTAACATAGCTGCATGATTTTAGAGATATTTAACTCCCTCCTACCCTCACACGCACACACACACACACACTGCCATGGCCCTACAACTCAGGCCTACTTGATCAACCAGTTTGTACAGATCCTTGAACCTATCAGTGATCACGCAGGTGTCCCAACACAGGCCACTCTGACCCATCCTCTGACCTCCAGCACCTGGGAGTTGCCCCATTGCTCCGTGACCTTTAACCACACTGCCCAGCACTCCCAGGCACCTGTTAAATATATCACAGTGGCAGGTCTCCATTCTCCTCCTGCATGAGCTCAAAGGCCAGCAGGAGTAAAAGCACTCCCTCAAAACACACCAAAACTCTGGTGCAAGACTTTTTTTCCCCTGTAATCAGGATTTTTGTCAGATCAACTCTGGAAGGAATAAGACACCAGTCTGTACTGCCAAAGCCCTGGGTTTCTATGTCCAAAATGATCAATGCTGTGAAGGAGATCCTCTGTGGTTTTGAAGCCACAGTCTTCTCAAGGCAAACGGAAGGTGGCAGTCCGTTCATACTCCTGGGCCAAGCCGGTGCTGTGCTCCAGTGCTGCTTTCAGCATGGAACGTGCTCCCATATCTGTTCCCAGCTGAAAGGACTGTTGTGAATTTTGCATTGTCCTGTTTCTAGAGCTCTAACAATCAACGAAAAGAAAAACATCAACCGTGCCTCCTGCCCCCTACCCCCCCCCCCCTAAAAAAAACCTCAAAAAGAACCGCTTCAACCGCACATTCATCTGAGCAGTGCAGCACTGTCATCTGACGAGATGAATGAACTTCAGAGGCTCTCGGCTTACAGACCAAGTGGCTCGTGGGTGGGGAGGGGGCCGAAGAGTTTAACCGTCCAATTCGCCTTGACATAGAAACCCACTCAAGAAGCCCATCATTCTTAATGCCACACACCGAGACGACTGGGGAGGTTAGCCCGGGTTGTCTTCTACATGATCTCTCTCTGTCTGCCTCTCTCTCTCTCTCTCTCTCTCTCCTGGCAGCAAGGATTATGTTTAATTGTATTATCATGATGAACAGGGTCTGAGGCTTGGCAAGGAGTCAAAGGCAGATCATGCACAACTCTTTCTTTGGTTCCTGCCCACTTGCTGATGTGTAGCAGTGCACTTGACAAAACCGCACTGGCTTCACCCCGAGGATTTTCCCCCAAAACTCTTCGCCGTTACTCGGGCTTAGTGAAGGTGCTGCGGTTTCCAGGCCTTAAATAAATCACATTCTATTATTCTTCGCCGGAGGAGGATTGAGATTTGACTGTCACCCAGCTATCTATTACGCTAATCTTGTAATTAGCATGTAGCAGAGTGTGGTCTACGCTGCCAGAACTACACAAATTTACTGGAGGCTTTTACCCTTTTACCTATTTTGGGATCACAGTTGGTGCTGGGTTGAAACTCAGTGCTGACTTGCACAAAGGAACATGCAGGCATCCTACACTGAGGAATCCACTGGCGTTTCGGTTTTTACATCATACTTGGAATAGATTTAGACATTACCCCGTTTTTGCCTTTTTCCTCTTTCTGATTATAACAGCAAATTCTGACCCAATTAAGGCACTTACAGCTTTTGTGGCGATTATCTGTGTACTGAGGCCCAAAATGGGCTTGTTCGGCATTAGATCTCTGTGTCCATGCAGCCTACCTTGCAAAACAATTATTTATTTGAGTGTATCGTGGCCCAAAACTGGCCCAACTGTAGCCGTTTGTGGCTGTATGTGGGCCGGATAAAAGCATAAAGCTGTTTTCACACTGAACGCAGGAAATTCTCACACTGCACTTTCAAACATGTCATTTTCAATGGAAAACTGGTAACTACAAATCCTCCATGTTGGAGGGAACTACCAGATGCACCCCTGCTCTCCTATTGGCTGGTAACTACAAACCCTCCATGTTGGAGGGAACTACCAGATGCACCCCTGCTCTCCTATTGGCTAGTAACTACAAACCCTCCATGTTGGAGGGAACTACCAGATGCACCCCTGCTCTCCTATTGGCTGGTAACTACAAACCCTCCATGTTGGAGGGAACTACCAGATGCACCCCTGCTCTCCTATTGGCTAGTAACTACAAACCCTCCATGTTGGAGGGAACTACCAGATGCACCCCTGCTCTCCTATTGGCTGGTAACTACAAACCCTCCATGTTGGAGGGAACTACCAGATGCACCCCTGCTCTCCTATTGGCTGGTAACTACAAACCCTCCATGTTGGAGGGAACTACCAGATGCACCCCTGCTCTCCTATTGGCTGGTAACTACAAACCCTCCATGTTGGAGGGAACTACCAGATGCACCCCTGCTCTCCTATTGGCTGGTAACTACAAATCCTCCATGTTGGAGGGAACTATCAGACGCACCCCCTGCTCTCCTATTGGCTAGTAACTACAAACCCTCCATGTTGGAGGGAACTACCAGATGCACCCCTGCTCTCCTATTGGCTGGTAACTCCAAATCCTCCATGTTGGAGGGAACTACCAGATGCACCCCTGCTCTCCTATTGGCTGGTAACTACAAACCCTCCATGTTGGAGGGAACTACCAGACGCACCCCTGCTCTCCTATTGGCTGGTAACTACAAACCCTTCATGTTGGAGGGAACTACCAGATGCACCCCTGCTCTCCTATTGGCTGGTAACTACAAACCCTCCATGTTGGAGGGAACTATCTTTTTTAGACCTATAGTTAGTTGGCTCTGGTCTGATCAGTTTGAGGATTGGTTTTCTTGTTCACACAGGGAAAAATCCAAGAGCACCAAAATGCGTCACAACAAACCATGCAAGAATGTCCTCTCCGCCCTATTGGTCAGACCTTTTTGAAAGCAAAAAAAAGTAAATACAGGAAGAAGGTCCTGTGTTCTGGACTAATGCTGTAGATATATGCAGATATACTAATGCAGTATAACATGGAGCCCTGGCAGAGATCAGAGGCATCTGTTCATAGCTGTGGTAATTATCTGGGCAGTATAGCCGGTTAAACGCAAAGCACAGCTGGTTACAGGAGCAGTTTAGCTCAGACTTGTTAAGTAGAGCCAATAGTTCCACAAACAAAACGCTCCAGACTTCGTTTAGGTCCAGACTGAGACCACCTTTTCTTAAGGGTCTTGGTGGGGTTGTTTTTGTCTGCATCTGAGTGCAATTACTGTATTCACACCTGCCCAAACGAACCCTTGCAAGGGTGAAAACACCCGAAGGGTGAGCCAGAACTGGACCTGGATTGCTAGTTTCCTGACTAGGATGGGAATAAGCTGAATGTGTTCAGCGCTGAGTACTTTTCTATTTGGCTTTGCTTAGAATTGTATAGTTTATCATGTTTGTTATTTTGTCATATAATTATGGGCAAATACAGCATAAATGTAAAGTTTGAGAAATATGTAACGTCTCAGTCATTTTTTGGTGGTTAGAATATTTCCTTGTCACACATGAGAACAAAACTGTTGCCCTGCACAGCCCTGTCTTTTTAAACTCTTTAAAGCCAACACAAAAAATGTCCCCTAGATATCATGGTAATTAGTTAATGCCTTTGCACAACACTGAATTCAATTAGACAGCTGATGAGAGCTGATCCTGGATCAGTTCTTTTACTCTGAGATGCTTGATAAACGAGGCCTATGGTGTCTTTTCCGGCCGTTGAAGCTACTTGTTCATGGTAATAATGTGTGTGAAGAACGTGATCTAAGAAAAAGCCCAAAAAGAACATTTCTGAACAGCGGACAATTTAATAGGAATACAGATAGTCACACTTGTTTAAACGAATGAAAATATCATCGCTGTATAATAAAAAATATATATATCTCTCCAAAAAGGTGGCTTTACAGGAGAAGGCAAAAATGATCCTAACTTTGAATGAAAGTTAATGTAAAATAAAAGTTTAGTGGAAGTAATTTAGAGCATTTCTATTGGTCTATTCATCTAGAACTATTGACACAGTGTGCAGAAGCAACAGGACTAAAAAAGAAAACTAAAAACGGACAAAAATGGAGATCCATGTTTTTTATTGGACAGCAGCAATATACAAACCTCTGATAAAACTGATCAATAATAGTTGCTTACAGATCTGAACTGCACTCTGAACAAGCTTATCTTCTCACTCTGAAAATAATACAGTACATCCAACAATAAAGGAAGCCTAATGGATCTTTTATATAGTGCTAGAAAACATGGAGGCACACAGAGAAGTATATACGTAGAAAAGTATATCGAAAAATATACACATGCACAGATGTTGAGCGCTTTGTAAGTGATTGAACGCGGCATGGCAGCGATTAGGCATTCCCTGTCCCCTAAATCAATCAAAGTGAATGCTGACCGAGAACATCGGTCATATTTTGACAGGTGACGGAGCCCTGATGCCTTCTGAATCACTGCTATCATAGTAGTACAGCTATAAAGTGTCTGGCCAGTCATCAGCAGCCCAAGTGTTCATTTATGTAATCCTCTGACGTCGAGCAAGGAAATCATTTGTGACGGTTCAAATGACTTCAAATGGCTTTGAACTATAAAGCCACGAGCAATTTCTCCTTCGATTTTTTTTTCTCGAGGAACGATCAGTGAGCCAATCAGTTTTTGTTATCCTCAAGATCACAGGGCATGCCTCATTGCTGTGCAGTTCACCCAGCACCCAAAGGTGGGCTATCTGTGTGGGTTTTGACCGCCCTCCTTCAAAGCCCATTTGGCGTAGGTGGGCCGTGTCTCTTTTATGTTGTGCTCAGGTGCTTGAGTGAATCTCAAAAGTGCTTAATTGCTTAATGCATGACGACAGATCTTCTGGCCGGTGTAGAACATACCGGTGTCATAACATGAGCGGATAATCTGTGTGTGCAGAAGCAACCACTGGAACTGGAACTTTGTAAGCAGAGGATTAGTAGCTGCCTCGTTGGGGGGGCAGCTTCAGATGCAGTGTTTACTTGTGGGTTTCAGCTTTCTTACACTTTCTTTTGACCTCATCCCTGACTAAGGCTTGCTCTGACCTCGCTCCAGTTCCAGTAAAACCACATGCATGCTGTTTACACTCACAACCAACACGGTTTATTAAAGGTATTGTAGGGAATACTCTGGGCCAGATGTTAGATCACAGCACCACATTGGCCATGTTTTTACCATGTATTTATTTCCATGTATCTTGACTCATTGGATAACTGGTCTGGGATACCATGCAAGTGCACTTTGTAGAAAGGGGGCGGGGGGTGACTGGTTGGGGATTCTACCTCTATTAAATGGACTCCAGTTATGACTAAAACCCCTGCAGGGTGCTCTGTATTAGTACTGCAATCTGCGGTGAGCGGTGCAGTGAAAGTAGTAGATACTAGCTTACTTCTGTAATATTTGGGAGCAGGGAAAGTGAGAGAATGACATATCAGGACAAACTCGGCAAGCATGACATGAGCAGGACTCTCATTAATCATAAACGATGAAACTTCAACCTCATACTTGGATATTACCAACTATCTCATTTACACTATAAGTGCATTTACCTGTGACCAGTTCAGAAGCTATACATCCCTGAAGCCCACGCACATTTCACGGGTGCAGGACGTCTATTTCTATCAAAGAAAATTTTAACAACGCAATCCTAACAGCAGGACTCTAGGACATTTTACAGTCTCATCAAGACCAGAGTAACCCATTCTGAGACATGCCGCTTTGCCATCAGAGGCCGGAGTCTAAGGGAGCACAATTGGCTGTGCTCTCTCTCTGGGTGGGTAGGTGGCGCTCTCTCCCCACATCACTCTTAAAGCTTAAATGCTGTCTGGTAAAGTCCGGCAGAACTGCCCGACTGCACAAAAATAAGCGTTAGCTGGATTTGCATGTATTGGAGGAGACATGTGATGGGGGGGCAAGCCCTTACCTTCTTAGTACTGGGAGCATTGCTAGTGTTAGTGGGTTCATTGGCAGCACCAAAAATGGGAGAAAAGTGAATAAAGGATCAAATCATAATGGTCACATGAGCATTTACTGGATCTACTGGATCTACATCCATTGAGGCCACTTCCTCAATTTCACAATTGGTCGTGCTCTCTCCGGGTGGGTAGATGGCGCTCTCTCGGCGGCAGTTAAAAAAAAGGAGGTGGCTGGCTTTGTATTGGAGGAGACGTGTTAAGTCTAAACGCTTCTAGTGTCAGGAGCGTCGGAAATCATAGCCTTAAACATTTGTGTGTACTGTTACACCTCTAGCCAGGCACTACTCTATTCCACATTCGTACCTTGTAGCTCCACCATACACACTGTTACAGTGTACAATTTGCCCCTTCTGCCGGCCCCCTTCTCTCTCCCCCCCTTCTCTCACACACCTACACACAGGTGACATGACACGAACACAAGAAGTCCTGCCAAGGCTTTCCTTCTACCAACAGCACCATCATCCCTTCATTCCTGACCAGGGTTTCACTCAAACTAGAGAGATTTTTCATCATCAAAAGGACATGAAGCTCCGAGAACTCACCTTTCTGCTTTGACAGTATTTCAGACAAGCAGGTTTACAGGGTTTACAGCACACCGACCGACACAGCGACAGAATGCTTTCTGTAGGTAATACGAAGACCCTCATTGGTCAGCTGCTCCTGATCACTACGGTTTTCTTGCACGTGTTCTGCAGTGCCTCGGTTTCCAGCAGGTATGTGCAAATCTCAAATCTTTTCACCATTTCATAATAAACCACCCAAAGGATTCAGTCTATCACAGTAATGGTAGTAAAAGCAAATTCTTTCAAATCTGTGCAATTTCTGTCACCAACTCTGAATACAGCCCTCATCATGTGTTCTCCAGGGGTGCAAAGGCCAACGACACATTTTTTGGTGATTACGGTAGCAGATAAGCACTCAAGCCAGCACTTTGGTTGATTCCTGTCTATTTAATGAAGAAAAATGTCTTAATGAGTTGACAGAACATAATGATGAATGTATCTACAGTGGCCTTTAGGAGCATGACTCTGTTTTGGGGGAGCCTCTGAACAGCTTGACGTAGTCGCTAATGGCATGTTTTTGTATTGTGCTACGCTTAAGCAGCATTCCAAGACTTACAGACGACATGGTGTTTATATCCAGTTTTACTCCCTAATCCCTGTACATAGGCCCACACTTTAGTTCTTTGCTCTCATAACTAATTAGCCACAATTAACATCAGTTTCGTAGGCCCTAAAATTGAACCTTGTGGAACTCAAAAAAAACATAAAATATGTTTAAAATGTTTAATCAATTATTTATGGTAGTTTCTGCATTAGGATTAATAGCAGACTAATAAAATTGTGCACGTTACCATGGAACATGCAGGTGAAATATGCTCTTACATACAGGATCTCATCTTCACCTGAACAGCATTCATTCGGGTTTAACGCAATAACGTAATTCGCTAACTGTAAGACACAGTCAGTGACAGATTTGGCTGCCCACCGCTCTGCCCACAGATGGGTAAAATGTGGAGGACACATTTCGCTATACATAGTACAGTGACAAATACATACACCCTTTCTTTTTATTTACCTTTTATTACTTGTTACAAGTGAGTTTACAGATCAATTCCATATTGGACCTTTAGTGTCTTTATGGCGTCTTTGTCTTTAAACTTTAAAACCACTTTTAAAATTAGATTAGCAAATAACACTGATTAAGTAATCATTTAAATTTTTTAATTAATTTTAGGATAAAATTATTAAATAATTAATATTAGTAAGTATTAAGTACTATAAAAAAGTAATATTTAATCTACTACATCTATACATCTATACTAATCTATACATCTACTGTTTTTTTTATAAAATCGAAGGTTTGCTCAACAGTACAAAAAGGTGCAAATTGTATACTAATATCACTCACAGTTTTATTATCATATAAAATATATATATATATATATATATATATATATATATATATATATATATATATATATATATATATATATATAATACTGTTCTGTTCCATTAGCTTTAGATTAGACTGTACTGTAGATAGGAGTAGCACTAGATCGGACTAACTGTGAGTGACTTCTACTTCTACACAGAAAGGAGAAGGATGTGTCTTTGCAGCGTGGGAGGCCGGGGTTCTGCACCTTTGGCCTGCTGCAGTCCTGCTGTTACAGCTGGAGGAATGTTAACGGAGGCTGCCAGCGTGAGTGATGTATTCTGTACTGTCCTATATATTTTATTATAAGATCCTGCTAGTCTAAAAGCTGGTTCATCCAGCTAGACATAATTTGAATTCAGATTCACTTAAATCACTTTTGTCTGATAGTTTATATGGAATAGAGTTACGAACAAATTAACCAACAGATGAAAACGTTAACATGCTGAACCCCATTTAGACCTGGTTCAGTTCATTTCATGTGAGAGTATTAAAAATTCCAATTCAGATTTAAAACCTGATTACTCAACTACAGAAGCTGGTCTGAGACGCATTGAAGTCAGATGTTTCTACAGTGGGGAAAGTTCAGGGGAACTGTGGAGGTTCACCTTAGTGTTTAATAAGCCTTGGGGTGTTTAAGGGTTAACATAAGCATGATCAATACTCAGCGCTAGCACACTGCTGAGGGAAGAGCTCAGTTCATGAGAGATGAATTCCCCACTAACGACACAGGTGTCGGAGACTGTGTGTGTGTGTGTGTAAAGATGTCATCTGTTGAAATGAATAAGATAAATGAGTGAGAGTTTTTGAGACAAAGTTACAAATATGCTTTTTATTCTCAGGGTTGAGAAAGTGAATGTGTGTGTGTGTGTGTGTGTGTGTGAAATACTTGATATTCTAAGTGCTAACAGCTAAGAAATAGACTCCCTCTCAAAACACTCATCAATTTCTGCAGTCTCTATTTCTAGTGTGTGTGTGTGTGTGTGTGTGTGTGTGTGTGTGAGTGAGTGTGTGTGTGTGTGAGTGAGTGTGTGTTATTTTGGAGTAGCGTTCATATCACATCCTGAAAACCATTATAAAGCAATTAACAGAGCAATGAGCTTTTTCCTCTCTCTCTCTCTCTCTCTCTCTCTCTCTCTCTCTCTCTCTCTCTCTCTCTGTCTCTCTCTCTCTCTCTCTCTCTCTCTCTCCCCAGCCGTATGTAAAAGGCCATGTTTGAATGGTATCTGCATCGGTCCGGACAGGTGCTCTGCACCCACAGCTGTATGAACACTCTGGGGAGCTTTCGCTGTTTCTGCGACCCTGGCTACAAGTTGGATGCAGATGGAAGGTCCTGCATTGGTAAGTCTTTGTAAAAGAGAGAGAGTTTTCCAGCACTTTTTAAAGTTTAGGATCCTACAGATTGAGGATGTCAGCCTCCAACAAAGAGTTTAATACGTAAAACTGTCCTAACTCTAATTTAACGTCAATTCATTCAGTATCTCAATGAAAAACTACATATACCCAATTCTCTAGGCCTCTATAGCTAACAAGTGACACAATGCTTGCACTGTACATGCCAAATCATCTTAAACATGAATCAAACCAAGTGACCTGAAACATACTAAAGAAATGCACAAGCAAACACTGTATGGACAAAAGTATTGGGACAGAGCTCAGAGCAGAGTGCAGAAAAGCCTCCAACTGACTCAATAACTGCAGCAGAGCTCCAGACCTAAAGTAAAGGGGGGATCAGCTCCATATTAATGCCTATGGGTTTAGAATGGGAGGTCATAAAAGCTCCTGTAGGTGTAATGTGTAGGTGTCCCATTACATTTGTCAATCAACAGCAGCAGCAATAACAACAAAAAAAAATACAATCAACAGTTAACATCCCGGCAAAACTACACCAAAGTTATAGCTGTTGCATATGCATATATATATATAAATATATGTAAAATTAGACATATACACATATACTGCATGCATATCATCGCTGTCCAATGAAGAGCATGTATCTCCAAAATGGCAACTTTACAGCAGAAGTAACAAACCCTTGTAACTTGCAATGGAAGTCTATGGAAATTATGATTAAATTATTAAATTAAATTATTAGTTATTTTGGACCATTTCTATTGATCCAGTCATGCACAATCAATCACACAGTGTACAGAGCGAAGCTTCAGGGTTCAATCAATGACAAACAGCGACGATATACACATATACAAATAGTCATATACACAGATATTCATATTAATTAATATAGTAAATTAAATAATATGTTATAATACTGCATTATACAATAATTACATAATGATATTTGAAATTATTTTAATTAAAAAGATTTGCCATTGTTTCCTGTTTTTATTTTTTTTACACAATTTCACACTTTGGCTTATCAGCAATAAGAGTCCATTATGTCTATATATGTCAAAACATGCAGCCAAACAGTTAAACATTAATTTCCACATATAGCTAAAGAGTAAGGTGGGGTAAAATTTATATAATATTTGATATCTCACCAGAACATCACTTAAATTTGTAATAAGCTGAATTTTGCATGCCATACATGATGATTGGCAAAACACTCTTACACCCAAAGAGCAGACCCATACGAAACAGAGCTGTATTTGTCAGAAAGCATCTGAGTACAACAATATTTTGTTTGTGACGCCACTTCCTGTTTTCTTCTTCTGTCCAGAGGAGCCGGACTGCAGTGGCCTTCGTTGCCAGCTGGGCTGCCAGATTGGAAGGAATGGAGCACTGAGCTGCCTGTGCCCCCCGGGGCTCCAGCTGGCAGTAGATAACAGAACATGTAAAGGTGATTCCACAGACAGTCCAGTTTACATCGAGTTTCAAGAGCAACAAGGATACACTGACACAGTTACCCTGGGTGAATGAAGGACAGTGGTTACTAATGTGGTACAGTAAGTATACAGTGGTAGCACTGTATAAATGTACGCCCATTTTCCAGAGAGCTCAAAAAAGTTCAACTGGCTGCAAAGAAAAAGATGGGGTCACAGGTCACAGATTTTAATACCCTCTATTAGGCAAACTGCTTCTGTTGGTGCTCAGTGTGGGCTCCTTACCTCTCAGCTAGGCGTATTCTTGTAGCGCTCTAGCTCTAAGTGAGAATTCCCAACACAGTGTCATGGCCTGAATCCATCCTGAAGCTAGTATGGCACTGAGCATAAAAAAACAAAAACAAGCAAGAGCACTTGAGGTCAATTAAAAAAATTATAAAATAATAATAATTATTAATAAAAAATAATAATAATTAATATTATTTTACATATATTTAATCATACGGACAAATTTATTTATTAATGAGCTGCAGATGATCAGAACATGGTTGGAGAGGGATCTGGAGGAGTCTGTCTGATATAAACCTCAGACGTTTAGTCTGATCTGCTCTTGATGGTTGAAGTGAGTGGTGGAGATGATTACCATCATGACCAGATCCACAGAGCTCTCTGAAGCCTTCAGAAAGAAGGCTGTAGATGCAGAAGAGTCTGGGAAGGGGGTTAAAAAGATCTCAGAACAGTTAGGAATCAGCCGTTCCCCTGCTATCATGGCCAGATCAGGATGTCCTGACCACAAGCGTGGCTCTCACCACGGTTAATGTAAAAAAAAAGCATCTACCATCAGAAAGAGACCATCAAAAACATCAGAGCAAGACTGAAGATGCTGCAAGTCCACAAAGCCTCTTCGGCCTCCCTACAGGTCCCTACAACCACCATCCTGAACTGACTGTGGGAACCCTTTAAACCCCAGACTCAAGGTAGCTGACCTCCTTTTAGCAATGGCCCAGTACTGACAAACACTGTCCAAATGAAAAACCACAACCATGGCTGACCTTTAGCATAATTCCATCTATCATCATCATCATCATAGAAGATTCTCAGAGCTATCTAAAGATCTTCTGCTGTCAGAGAACTTGCATGCTTGTCCTGATGCTCAAAGCATGTGCGTTCCTATCCGCTCACCAGGAAAATTAGTGGGTTCTATGTTCACTGTCAGCGATGACTTGACACTTCTGTAAAAGGTAAGAGGTCACAAATTAGTCCAGAAAAGACCGGCTTTAGAGAAGCAATTGATGATGCTAACTTGCTGTGCCTCTGTAATCTTTGGTGTGAGTGCAAGGTGAGAGAGAGAGACCCTCCCGTTCTTAACAGTGGTGTCTATTTCAAAGGATTGTCAAACTGGTCATTTACTCCTGTGTGATCAGTACAGAGCGGTGGTTCTGAGCCAAGCTTGACAACAAGACGTGGTGTTTGCATTCAGGTTCAAGCTGTATTCTCTCAATGTGAATTATCTTTACTCTAAACCTAGAGAAAAATGCACTTAATTGTATTTAAACACACTGAGATTTGTCCAGGTCTGCTGTGACTACACTAGCATACAGCTCTAGAAACCACTTCACTTGTTTTCTTAAATTTGCATCTCTCCATGTAAGTCAGCCATCTCTTTCCAGGCACTTCATCAAACAAAGCTGAGTTAGCTGAATCTGCAGACTATGAGTGGCATAAAGTCCCAACAGCAATGTAAAAGACTAGTGGAGAGCCGGCCTAGACATGAGAGCTGTGATTGGCAGTCGAGGTTATTTCACCATAGTGATTTCTGAATGCTCTCAAAGTTCAGATATTAGTACTGTGTTTAAATTTCAATAATAATTTAATGTAAAAAATCTTTACATTATAATTATTATAATCATTTATTAGCATTATTTGCGCAGTGTAATTTCTGCAAATAAATGTTCTAAATAGCAAATATTTTTTTTTTAAATTTAGGGCAAATGTTGTCCATGGTTTATGAAATACAATGTAAATGTTAATTTCCCTAAACACATTTCCTATAAATAGTAAAACCAGATAAACTGATCATGTAGGATGGTCTCTTCATTTATTCTGGAGCTGTATGTAATTTCTTTATTTAATAATGTTAAAAATCAATTTTTTATATATATTAAAAATATATAATATTTTATATTATTATTGTTATTAATAATATTATGTCATCAAATGCTTACAAGTAAACCTTGATCACATAGTAAACACATATAGTAAACACAATATAGTCTATTTTTAGTCATAAATGACAAATTACAATTACTATTATTACCTTAATTTTAAGGTAAAGTAAACTCAAGCATGCTAACCTTTAATATGCTACAGCGCACCAAGTGTACTTGTAGCCACACTAATGATCAGTGATGCCAAAATGAAACTATTTTTCCTATTACACTCGGGCAAATACCAATTACTAAAAAGATGCACAAAGGTGTAACTTTAACTGTGTTACGTTTTTTTAACTGCGTTAAAATTGGACTATTTTAAATAAACTTACTGCTGCACATGCATTTAAATCTTACATATTTTACATACTGTCCACTTAAAGTGAAATGGAAACACGATTAATAAACATCTTCATCACTCTTGTACATGTGATTATTATACAGTGTATTAGAAATGTACTAAAAATATGTAATTTAACTAAATTAAATATATTTTCACTGGAGTACAGATATACTTCTAGTTCTTGTCTTACATAAACAGCACACTTCTAGGGATACTGTGTAGTGCATAACAAATAAATCTGAATATACTGTACTACACTTCTTTGTATGTTTAAAATATTCTTACATAATTTTATTTCAGAATCTGAGTATGACATTTAATAAGTGCACAGATGGGAAACAAGTATCACACTATGATAGACAAGTACACTAAACAATAAATAAAATAAAGAATATTAAAGATAATATATATATATATATATATATATATATATATATATATATATATATATATATATATTTGAAAACAAGTCATTACGATGTCTATCAAATTTAATAAAAATAATTTAAACTAAACAAATATTTCATATCCATGGTGGAAAAACAATTAATCATACTTGAAACATACTGAGATTTGTATGTTGTAAATATATGGCAAACTTATGTTCTTATTTCAAATATATTAACAGTTTTTAAACATTAATATTATGCTTGCATCAAAACTTTAATCACACTTTGTAGATATATATATATATATATATATATATATATATATATATATATATATATACTATAGTATAAGATTTATATATAGTTATATATAATATATATTTCTTAAATTCTTGTGTTAAAGTAGACTTTTGTATATTTTAAACAGCTACTGCATTAATTCACTTAAAGCACACTTGAAATGTCACATAAAATTATGTAAGTATACTGTAATCTCAGGGTTATTCTTACCCAAATAATTTAAGCTTTAATAATTCTTGGACGTTCTTAAATGTTATGTCATTTTATTTCAATTGTAACTATTTTTAAGAATGTATATTCATATATTTATAAGAATGAATATTTCTTTCCACTATGGGTTCACATAAAGTAGTTTTTAGAACACCCCGTCTCTGAAGATGACTGTAGAAAACCTTTAGAACAGTTAGAGACAGCCTGTATGTGCAGAGAGGCTTCATTAAGGCTCCTCCAATACTCTTTTCTTCTGTAGATATAGATGAGTGTGAGGGTCCCTTGCCAATCTGCTCTGAACGTCAGGAATGCAGGAACACCTTTGGGAGCTATGTGTGTGCATGCAGGTCGGGCTACGTGCTGGGAACAGTTGGGAACTCCATCACATGCCGAGGTACTGTCATCCTGACGTTCACTCATTCCTAACCTTGCCTTTTGTCATTGAGGATTTCAGCATTCTGCAATTCAGTGGCTTCTAAAAAGCTAAAGAGTTAAAGACAAGTGACAAGTAGTCATTTAAAGCCCTCCTCACAAATCCATCAATCGGCCAAGACCTGTTTGACAGTTACAGGGTTTTTTTTTTTCATGACTAAATGCTAATCCTATTAAATCCTAATAATGCCTTCATTCTTTCAGCAGTAGCTACAGCTAAACTGCCTACTCAGCTTTATTGCTCTCCAGCTACTGGCTAACACTAGATTACACAGGTGAAGGATGTCCTCCGTTTTATATTCTGCATATATTCCCATACTAATATGTCAATATTAATAATTAAATCAAGCAAACCTTCTATTGTCTGTTGTGAAAAGATGCAGATATGCAGCTAGCATTCATGCTAACAACTTTAAACTTTAGCCCTGGAGAATTTAAAGTGTCAATTCTACAAAACAAAAACAAAACAAAAAAAAAAAAAAAACATGCATCAATAATGAATGCACTGAGCTACTTTAAGTTGCACCCATGGATGATTGCACACACACAGATTGGCTAGTCCCTTTAGAGAAGTACTGCCAATAGAATAGGACTCTCTAGACACATCAACATAAACCTATTGGCACCATGCTGCCTAATGCCAGGTGTGGGCTAGAGGGGTATAAATCCCCCCAGCATTGAGCTGTGGAGCTGCAATTGATGCTGCTAAACAAACCAGTTGTGATTATCTATAACGAACATTCATAAACGGGACACCATCCAAACACCTCACCAGTGTTTACGTGTGTCTTTGCCCTCGCCTCATGTAAGAACGCCCACCAAACCCCACCCACCCACCTCCATTGCTGATTGGCTCGAATAGTGCGGTTTGGCTCGACCCGAGCCGCTTTCTTTGTTTCTCATTTACAGACCACGGCTTTTACAAATAGTGTATTGGGCTGAAATCGCATACAGCTCCTTTAACACGTAACTTCTTTAGAACTGATAAATATCTTGTGATATCTGAGTCTGTTACGCTACACTTTGTGCTACAAGCAAGGCCTTTGCTATTGCACAGCAGTCACAAGGGAAGAAATTCACAGGAGTATTTGGTCCATGCCTCTGGGTGCATTCAGTATAAAAGGCTACGCTGATTTTCAGGGGTGCTTCCATACAGTAGCTTTAATGAGAAAACCCGACCTACTCTAAAACCTTGCAAGTTATGTCCTCATACCACAGACACACACACACACACACACACACACACACATACACATACAAACATACCTATAGGATACCTGCAGAAGCTCTCACTCTGACCTGGGGCTCTCCTTCCTACAGATGAAGATGAGTGCTTGACGGGCCGCCACCGCTGCAGCCGCCACGCACTCTGCGTGAACACGGTCGGCTCATACACCTGCCGCTTTGAGGACGCTGACTATGCTGGAGATGGCCTCAGTTGCTGGAGGAGGAAGACAGGAAGGTCACAGGCCACGGTGTACTTCCAGTATGAACGCTTCAAACAGAGCAGGCTGAGGGACAAGCTGTCAGGACAGCGCAGGCGTGGAAACTCATTAGCAGTGAAGTTCAGAGAGCTTCTGTAGTTGGCACTGAATTCTGCAGCACTCCGAGACTGAGACCTAGGGGTAATTGCTCTGGATTTGACCCAGGTCATTGCCCAAGAATTTTTCCTTCTATTATATTGTCGCTGTTGCACAAAAACCTTGAATCTCCATTTTTGTTGCATCTTCACTTTTGCATGTTGTTGACTTTTTGAAATAACGTGAATCTGGCTGTTGTTCCCGTGTCTGAATGTCATGATTAATGGACCAAGAGAGATCCTCCTAAATGACTTTGCATTAAATATCTTGCTAGGACTTCCAGAAGAACAATTTTTTGGAGCTATAATGGAGATACAAGACCTTGTATGACAGTCATGAAGCAAGGCCAACGTGCAAACCTTTAAGCAATAATGAGAGGAAGTGCTACAACGTGAAATACTGGCACTGGTGTTCTGTGGTCGTAGGAACGAGGCTGCAGGCTGAAGATACACCAGCACCAGTAGTCTCATGTTATTGAACCTTAAGTGTTCTATTGTGAGTATACCACAGCTCCATTATCCCTGTTTATTGTTAGATTTTGGGAAAAAGAGGCCGGATTAAACTATTAAGTATTTGTTTATCAATATTCTGTGAAGGAAATTATACCACACTTAGTACCGACCCCGCAATGTGATGCAGTGTGATGTGTTTTGGGAGTGCCACTATTGCACGATAATGGCACTGTGACTAGAGCTCATGAGTTCATTGAATCCACTGGCTTTGAAGATGTAGCTATTATTTTGACCAGCTTCAAACTTCCGATGAAAATGGGTTTAAAACTTAAGTGCATTAGTCATCAGAAGTGTTGCTAGGTAGGTAGGGTACTTTATGTGGTTTGAGACACAGAATTAGATCAGCCAATCAGAGGGAGCTGATCTGCTGCGCCATTAAAGGTAGCGCAGATAACTGGAATACAGAGCGAGCCTCTGATGCAGCATCGCCAGGCAGCCGACACGCTTGGAGGAAAGTGCCAGCTACTAGACGCCCGTGCCGGCCAACACTGCTTAGTAATTAGTGGAGAGAGCACGGCCAATCGTGCTCTCTCAGACTCCGGATGCTGATGGCACAACAGAGGAAAGCACAGCTCCCCAGTTCACACTAGGAGCGATGTGGGGACGAGGGAGTGCCATCAGCCAAACCTTGAGAGAGCAAGACCAGTTGTCCTCTCTCTGACTCTGGCTGTTGATGGCAAAGCAGCATGACCTGGAATTCGAACCAGCAGTAAAACCAACAGTACCAATAGTACCCCTCGAATCATAGGGGCAGGGTCTTAGTCCAGTGGACCATCTGGAGCCAATTCTGGAGCATTTCTATTGGCCCATTTATCATAAAATTCAAAGGGTAAAGAACAACTGTCAGATTCACATCAGATTCACAAAAATAAAAATTAACTTTTTTTATTATTATCCAACTGTATCGTGTATCCGGTTATTTTGTATCAATAAGAAATCCATCTGTGTGCCCTTAAACTAGCATGAAGTTCAGCCTACTGGTTTCCATTGTTTATTATTATAAACTGTGGTTTACGGGAGCGTAATGCTGTGCTAACTCTTAACAATGTTCTTTGGATGTTGATGTTTGTAGTTATTGAGGCATCACTCAAATAACTGTTTCTTTATGAAGATTAAATCAACAATTATATTCACCTTTAATCTTCACCAGTCCCACTAACCATTGAGGTAAAGGTGCACGTATTTGTCACTGTACAGCGAAATGTGTCCTCCGCATTTAACCCATCTGGTAGTGAACACACACTCACACACACACACACACACACACACACACACACATGTGTGTTAGGGGCAGTGAGTACACACACACACACACCCAGAGCGGTGGGCAGCCAACTCCAGCGCCTGGGGAGCAGAGAGGGTAAAGGGCCTTGCTCAAGGGCCCAACAGTGGCAGCTTGCCGAGCCCGGGAATCGAACCCACAACCCTGTTATCAATATCCCGGCGCTCTAACCGCTGAGCCACCACTGCCCAGCTTAGGCCAGGTTAGGCCAAGTAGGAATATGCAGGAACAAAAACCCCGAAACACAACAGCAACGATATACAACACAATATACAAACACACAGACCAAACCTCCAACCCAGTCCCTGTAGCTTGAGGGCATGCTTGCTATTATGTAGCCTGGTGGCAACCAGTTCCTTTCAAACCCCCGTCAGCTACGCCCACAGTTAGCGTGAGTGGAATGGGATCTGGAATACACGGTGCTGTTCCCACCTCACTGCTTTTTTTTATTAATATTATTGGGCATTATTGGGCATATTTAATTCCAATTATTAGATTTATTTATAAAATATTGCCCTCTGGAGGACACATTAGGCACTGACTTTATCTTCAAATTTTCTTGTGTATTAGTCTCTGATGTTTCTCCATTCTGGTGTTTTATTAGCAATGAAGGACAGATTAAATACATGTCACCAGCCTTTTTAACGATATTACTGGTGTTAGTGATGATTAAGCTTCAGCAATGTAATTATATATTCCTCTAGTAAGGTGTGTTATACTGTAGGCATCTAAACACATTATTTAAAGCATATAAATAATGTAATAAGAGATTTTCTACTGTAGAAGCTCCAGATCTCATCAGAACAGATGCAGGTGAACATAAATCCATTAAAAAGGAGAAACAAGAGCTTCTCATTCTGAAGAAAGAAAGTAGTGAGATCTTGTCGGTGAGCTAGTCTGAAGAACAGAGCTCAGTTCCTCCAGGTTTCTCCTGGACGCCCCCCAGTCCAGCCAGCACAGCGTGGAGAATGTGTTCAACTCCATCATCATCATCATCATCAGCAGCAGCAGCAGCTCACCTGATTTACCATCATTAAGCCCTGATTTACCACCAAACCAGGTGTTGATCTGAGGAGAACTCTAAATAATACTAGACTCCATGAGAGAGGAGAACCTTGAAGATGTTCTAATGATGAACACAGTGATGGAGAACCACCACCACTTTCTGTTAGTATTTAATTTAATATTAGTGTTTTACTGAGCAAATAAACACTCCAGAGTACTGCATATGTTAAAGTCATGTGATTTAATAAACCAATGTGTGTGTGTGTGTGTGTGTGTGTGTATCTCTTAGTGTCATCATGCACGCCTGCTTCTATACATATGTGTGTGCACATGTGTGTGTCCATGCTCCTCCAGAGGCAGCAGTAGGAAGTAGCAGCTGCAGTCAGAGCCCGTCCCGGACCACCCCCCCCCCCCCCCCCCCCCCACATTCATTCTCACCACAGCAGGTGTCACACCGGGCCCTCGCAATCACGCACTCTCTCACACACACATACACACACACACACACTCACTCCCACATACAGACACACAAACACAGCCCCGCAACCCTGGAACTACTTACGGAACAGCCAAGAACAAAAGAGTGAAATCAAGGAAAAATGCAGCCCTTTCGAATAACCCTCACCACAATGCCTGGAGTGGGAAACGGGGGGTGGTTTTGGGGGGGGGGCAAAAAAATCCCCCCAAACTCACCGCGAGAAAAACCTGGACTCTTTCTTTTCTAAGCTGTCAGAGTGTCTCTCTGCTAAAGCACAAACAGAAAGCACAGAAAACATTGCGCATAAAAGCTTCCAGGCCCTTTTATGAAGCGGACCTCACACTAAGCCGGGTGTAATTCCTACCAGAAACCCGTTTATTTACTGAAAAATAATAAGATTTAATGCCAAGCACTGACTGCACTACAAATAAAGGGAACAAGAGGAGAGGGAGGGAATGAGGGAGGGTAGGAAGGGGAGAGGACGAGAGGGAGCAAGCGAGCAAGCAACTGAGTGAGTGAGTGAGTGAGTAAACGAACGTGGAGAGTGGCAAGAGAGAGAGAGAGAGAGTGAGAAAGGAAACTCGCACAGCAGTGGAAAGTTTCCCTACCCTCTCCCACTCAGTTGTTTTCTCTACGCTTTTACGGCAAGCCTGGCCATAGAGGGGTCCCGGGCGGCCCGCCGGAGCAGAGCAGCATCCCTGCCCCATCGCCACACCACTCAGGAGGGGAAACAATAAATATGTAAATCTAATTTAGACCTCTGCAGTTAGGCCGCCTCTTTAGGAACGTTGGGGCTTTCATCACGAAACAATCTCGCCCTTTTCCGAGCAAAAGAGCTGAGCGATGACTCGGAGGGGTGCAGAGAGCCAACCACAATACGGAACTTACTGGGCCCTCTCTCTCCCTCTCTGTCTCACACACACACACACTCGCACACAGAGAGAGAGAGAGGAGGGAGTGTGTGTCATGGTAGTATAACCTGCCACCCACGTTGCTGCAAAGAGTGTGTGCTGAAAACACAGGTAGTGAAGTGTAAAACCACAGAAACCTCCAGCATTACCCGGACTGCCCCTTCCACTAAAAAGGGACGTAAAACAGGCCCTTCGGGATCCACTCCGCCAGACGCACGGCACTGTTTCCGACAGCAAAGGCTGGGGAGAGGAAGAGACAGAGACAGAGAGAGAGAGAGAGTGAAAGATGATGACAAGCTCACACCGAACTGAGCAGTTTAGATGATGATGATGATGTGGGTCACCTCGTACTGAAGTCTAACCACCCCTTATCAGCGTCCCTGGGCCTATCGGTGAAGCGCAGAGCTGGAGACAGAGCAGAGGCTTCATTACAGACAGCATTAGTGGGGTGTAACAGTGCACAGTACAAAGCCACCGCTCAGTTCACATCACGGTTCGGAACAATGGGAGAAAGGCCCACAACCAATATGCATAGACCTAGGATCCCCCCGAGGTAGCTGGTACAGCCTGTGGTGTGTACAGTAAGCAGTAAAATGACACACGCAGTCGCACAGAGAGTACGCAGTACACAGTAACCGATAGACGAAGACTGAGGAGCGTGATGTGGAGCCACTTAAACCTTAAAACAGCACCCCTCAAAATCACTGTGATGCTCCAATGACCTGTTATAGGGAGCTTCACTGCCGTTGCTACTCCCTGGCTCGGCCCACTGCTAACTGTACTGTGTAATTTTGGAGAAGCAGATGCATGACAGCTGAGCAACACTGTGTCATATTTGTAAAACTTTGTGTAAAATCCTGTAGATTACTCTACCGTGTCAGTCCACATGCTTTTTGCCCATCCACATGGTTCTGCATCTCTCAGCTCGTCCAGAAAAGTGCATCCTTCAGTTGTTGCTTAAACCGTGAATTGCACCTCCTTACAGTAGGGGGAGCCCATGAGCAAGAATGACCAATTCTTCTTTTAAATGTTTGGCAAATGTTTCCCCCTTTTCTCCCAAATTGGTACTACCTATCAACCCCCCAATTAGCTCCTCTCAACACTAGCCACTCAAGCACCAGTGTGTGGCAGCTGACACGCTGGCCAGGTCCCCAGCTCCACCATACCAGCTACCAGACGCCTGTGCTGGCCAACACTGCTTATGTATTGCAATTTGCAAAGCCAATTACCCAATCCACATATCACGCCAATTAACCAATCCACATATTACTAGCAAAGACTTTAAGACGAGTAGGGTGAAGACTAGCACATGTCTCCACCGACACACATAAAGTCAGCCATCGCCTCTTTTCCAAACTTCCACATCTGCAGCATCACTAGGCAGCGCCTTAGTTGACCTAACACCCCAACCAGCCTCACCCAGCATTACTACCACAGTGTTAGCGCCCCATCCACCTTCCATCTCCAGCAACGTTAATGCCCCAGCAGCGTTAGCATTGTTACCACGACATTAGCATCACGACTGCACTGGCATCATCCAGCTTAGCATCACCACCGTACCAGCAGCTGGCCTTACCCAGCACCACTACTGTGCCGAGCGATGGCCTGTCCAGCATCGCTACCACGCCATTAGCATCATGACTGCGCCGGTGTTAGCATCGCTACTGCAGCGTTAGCCATAAGCCATGTTTATGAAGTCTGGGCCCTTCACATCTAAAAACGAGTAACTTTGTAGGGTACACTTAAAGCTCTGAGAGCAAGGCCTGAGTCCTTTACCAGGCAGAGTCACAGGAAATGGTACATGAACCATAATAGAGGTCATTCTCTTGTCAGCTCTGGACAAAGGACTACATTTCCCGCATGGAGGGACTTTACAAACTGCGAAACTTCAAGATTGAGCTGCTTCTCGTTGTGGTTTGCTTAATTTGACGGGTATATTTTATACTGAGGGCTTAGTTGATCGGGTGGGCGACATTAGGAGGACATTTCCGCGTTGTTAGCACAGGTTAATATAGGCGGCTGCTGCCATGTTATCATGTGCAGTTAGCCATCTGTAACCGTCGTCCCACGTCTCTATGAACATGCTGTGCTGGTCCTTTAGAAACGCACTACTTTTGGCCTGCGTTTGTGTGTAAATGCTGCTCTCAGACTCCCGTCTAGCACTGTAGACCTTTCAGGAAGATCAAATGTACATTCTCATGTCTTCAGCACTCTAAGCTAAGCTGTGGGTGGCATGGGAGCAAGGCCACTCAAGCTCCTAGAAAAGCTGGTTAAATGCACTGTATATCTAAGGCTCTCTCATTCCCAGTACCACATTAGGCTTCACATAGGTCCATTGGGGGGGGTCTCAACTCTCAATCCTCTCAACCCACAAACCCAAAATAGGCCTTTGCATTGTTTTTACCAGGAACCTCGGTATGAATCAGTCACGTTAAAACCAGCATTTTGATCTCCTTGCGGGCAAGTACGAACAACCCCGAATTTCCTGCCACAAAAGCCGGCTTGCTCCCACAAAGCGGAGAGTGAGCAGAACACCCAAAAATCCCGGCACGAGGGGTGGCCGTGCTGACCGGAAACCGGAACGACGTGCCCAAAGCAGCCGTGCCCTGGGGATTATCCCGCCAGAACAGGAAAGATTTTCGACCTAATCTACAACGGTATGCCTCTTGGACGGGAATTCGCTCTTTTAAGTGGACGGGAAAGGAAGTGGCCAGGAGAGGAGCTCCAGCAGTTGGGACCGTTTCCTTTTGTACGGTGATTAGTCCAGATCGGACCAGACGATTTCGGCTTTTTGATACCCCCAGTTTCTGCCTCGGATCACCTACGGAGACTTGCATTAATGTAGCTGGCGGTCTTTCACAGCCAGGATGAAGAAGGAGAGGAGTGGAGGAATTTGAATCACAATTCAGAGTATTTGAAACATCTGTGTTGGTGGCCCATCTGTGTTTCAATGGGCGTCCATAGAGAAGATGCCTCAGCAGAGCGGGATCCCTCTTTCTGGCCCGCGCCCTTCCTGTGTTGCTGCTGCCTTGCACACGTCCTGTTTCAAATGGTGCCCTCAGTGGCAAAATGGGGAGGGGAGAGGGGGTGATTGAGGGGTTTAGGGGGGGAGTTGGTAGACGAGAAAAAGAGGAAAAACGAGGCCCTTAGTGAAGAGATCAATTACGCACAGATTAAATCAAAAGGCAGGGGAGGGAAAAGGGTGAAAGCAGTAAATTTAGTTTAGAAAAGAGCTGGTCAATAACTCAATTGAAATGTGCAATCCTGGGCAGCTGTTGTTTGGGAGGTTGGGGAGAGGGAGGGAAGGGAGGGGGGTGGCTCAGAGCGGGTAGTGGTGGTGGAGGTGGTGGGTTTCTGGCAGTAGCTGCGATAGACGCAGCTTTAATTAGTGCTGTATTGGAAGTGGAACAGTGGAAGCGTTGTGGAGCAAGACGGAACAGCTGCAGCGCAAGTCTGGATGGTTGGCTGGCTGGCTGGCTGGCTGGCAGGCAGGCGGGCGGGCGGGCTACACTCCACAATTCCCCTCTTACTGTTCTTCTGAGATCTAAGCCTCTTTTGCTTTAAGACCCTTTAAGACTCCACAGTAAAGCTCAGGTAGGTATGGTCTAATAGATCACTTTAGTGCCCCATTATAGTGCAGTTACTGTCCACACACACACATACACACACAGGTACACATAAACAGCCGGCATTGTGTAGTATAAGGCAATGTGTCAGCAGAAAGCTCAGGGCCACTCAACATTTCCAGTGTTTACTGGGATATACAGTCCTATGCAAAGGCTTGAGGCACCTAAGCACATTGTTTAAAGCATGTCTAGAGAGTTTCTACAGTAGAAGCTCCAGATCTCATCAGAACAGATAAAGCAGGTGATCATAAATCCAGTAAAAAGGAGAAACAGGAACTTCTCATTCTGAAGAAAGAAAGTAGTGAGATCTTGTTGGTGAGCTAGTCTGAAGAACAGAGCTCGGTTCCTCCAGGTTTCTCCTGGACGCCCCCCAGTCCAGCCAGCAGCAGCAGCTCACCTGATTTACCATCATTAAGCCCTGATTTACCACCAACCAGGTGTTGATCTGAGGAGAACTCTAAATAACACTAGACTCCATGAGAGAGGAGAACTTTGGAGATGTTCTAATGATGAACACAGTGATGGAGAACCACCACCACTTTCTGTAGGAATGTTTATTAATGTGTTTAGTCTAATATCAGTGCTTTACTGAGCAGATAACCTGTGCACAGTGATGGCTCTGAGTGGCTCAGTGACCTAATGCACTACAACTATGGCCTGGGGGGGTCGCGAGTTCCAATTTCAAGCCAAGCCGCTTTGCCATCAGCAGCTGGAGTCGGAGAGAGCACAAATGGCCCCACTATTGGCCAGCGGAGGCGTCTGTTAGCTGGTGTGGTGGAGCTGGAGAACCAGCATTTTCTCTTGAGTGTGTCGGCTGCTTGGTGATGACGATGAGGCGGAGGCCGGCTTCGCATGTGTCGAAGGAGATGTGTTAAGTCCTTTTAGTGTTGGCAGCATTCCTAGGCCTAGGGGGGGCTATGAACAGGTGGGGTTAATTGGCAGCACCGAAACCCAGGGCTGCAAAGTTTCGCCGAGAATAAAACATTGTTCAATTTCAAATGTACATCACTGGGTAACGATGAGGTAACGAAGTTAGCCGTGCAACAAGATTAAAACACTACGATTTGATCCTGCATGTGAGAAAAACCCACAAGACTGCCACAACCTAACCGCACTCCGTTCCCTGCCCAGACCAGCAATACAACACAGTGCAACTCAGTTTACATATCTTTTTACTGTGCCCTAACTGCCTGCATGAAGAAGAAGGAAATTGCTGAGGTCCACAGAGAGCTTTCTACCTCCACACAAGTTGACTTTTTAGTGGGCAACTATGTAAATCATCCTGAATGTGGAATGTGTTTAGGCCTGCGCCGAAACCCAACTTTCCACAGTAAAAGTAACAGCGAACTGTGTAAGGACAGACATCCTGCCAACAGAGTCCAGCTGACCATGACTCCGGCCACAGAGGACTTGGATTTGCTTTGTGACGGGTAATGGCGGCCTCTAGTGGATAACCATGCAAATTACATCCAAAGCTAAATGGTTGAAGGAAGCTAGATAAATGAAATGAAATATAGATTTTTTAGTAGAATTATTTAGTAGTTATGGTTTTAAGTTTTTTTTTAATTTTTCAGATAAAGGCTAATCAGACTCAACCTGATCTGAAATGTAACCATTCCTCCAAAGGCTACAAGGGTTAAACACACATTTACATTAAGTTAACTTTACAGTATGCAGCAAACAATAGAAACAGTATATGTGTGATCCTTGGTTAGGGGGATCATTAAGACCCCAGGTACTAAAATTTGACCAGAGGAGGATGGTTGAAGGTTCCCAAGGTTTCTTCCTCCAGCCCCGAGGGAGTTTTTCTATATCACTGTCCTCTTTGGCTTGCTTACGGGGTGGGTTTAGGTTTCTGTGCAGCTGCTTTGTGATGCCTGTTGTCAAAAACAAAATAGCTATACAAATTAATTTAATAATACAATTGAAATGAAATAAATAAAACAATTTAAAAACTTTTACTTATTTAAATTAATTTCATTTAATTTCAAATTTATTAATAATAAACACATAAGGAAAAACACTTCACTACAAAAGTCATAGCTTTGATATTAAATGTATTATTTTTTGCACCACCTTTAAAATCTGATAAAAAATATATAAAAAAGTGGCATTCATTAAAAATCACAATGTGTTTTAATAAGAACTTAAAGACACTGAATATATTATTTATGCTAATTTTATTTATGCAATCTACCTAACCCACATACATCACCATCCTCAACATTTCTGTCACAGACACAGCTTTATTCTGGGGTTCAATTCCTGGTCTGGGTGGCAATGCTGTGCTATACCAATAAGAGTCCTTGGGAAAGACTCCTAACACTGCATTGATCCTCCTCTGTAATACGAGTAACCTTGTAGGTCGCTCTGGATAAAAGCATCAGCTAAATGCTACATCTATGCCCCCTGTTATATTTTTGTTAAATGGTAGAAACATGACAATCTCTATGTCACCCTGTAAAGCGTCTGTGACCGCTCAGTTGACTTGCCCAGTTAGGGTAAACAGAATTAGATGCTAAAGTTAGCATAAAAACTGAACAAGAGCAGATCGGCAGTTGCCTTGCTAGACTTAGATGTGGTTTGCTATTAGATTGGTATATAATACCATAGCCATATATCCTTTATGTAATAAGATATGAGCTAGGAAATTAAGTTGGCACATTTTACCCTAACATGTTGATTAGGCTGTAACTAACTGGATGGGCTTATGTTTAGCACAGTAAACCTAATTCTATTCTAGTTCCATTATATATATATATATATATATATATATATATATATATATATATATATATATAATCTTAAATATATCTTGTTTTTATTCCTGTTTAGATTTTGTATCATTATCCGGTGTTGACCTGAGGAGGACTGGTTCCCCTTTTGACTGGAACCTGAGGGAGTTCTTCCTTGCCACTGTTGCCACTGGCTTGCTCAAAAGAGGCTCAGACCCGGATCTCAGTTACCAAGATAGCAAAATATGATGCTAAATAACTAAAATACAACAGATGGAATTTGGCCTGTGCAGTGAAGACCCCTCTAAGCTTAGACACTACTAAACACAAAAGTCAACAGACCAGACACTGCACTCTGCCCAAGTACTCTCGGAGGAGGAGGGTCTTCAGTCTGGGTTTGAAGATAATGAGTGACTCTGCTTCTTCGGACCCCCAGGGGAAGTTCGTTCCACCAGTGGACGCCTGGACACTTGTCTTCCGTGGACCTTGAGGGATGGTGCAGATGGGTGCAGATCGGCTTTTGACCATCGCCATCAAGTTTGGAGGGGCTGGCTGGTCCAGTCTTAAACTGCCAGACAGACCTGGTAGGCCCAAACGAGTAGTGTAGTAGGGTCTGCTGAGACAGGCAGGCAGAGGAGTTCAACTGCCATCTCTGAAAGAGCTTCTCACATGTTCATGAAGTCAGAACGGACCCTGTTCAAGACCCTTGGGAGCGACTGTACATAGCTGTGACCAAGAGCTTGTTGGTGTCTGTTATGGCGGCAACCAGAGAACCCAATTGGTGGAAACGTGTGGCGAGAGAGGCCGTAAAGCAGTAGAAGGTGGCTTTCTGAGCTTCTTTGGATCTTGTAGGCCAGAGTCAGGGTTCTGAATCTGATGACCTGGGCAGCAGCTGCAGGAAGAGGAGCTGAACATGGCTGAACTTAGAAATGTAGAAGACGACCCATGCCGCTGCATTCTGGATAAGTTGTAGGGGCCTGATGGAGCGCAGAGGGAGACCAGCCAGAGAGCTGAAGTGGTCAAGTGACTGAACAAGCACCTGGGTGGAAGTGTCGAATTCTCCGCATGTTGAAAAGGAGAAATCTGCATACATTGAGCAAACATGCCCAGGGAGCAGAGAAGAGCCCAACACTGACAGATTGCTGAGCCCAGCTATCAAACCCACCACACTCTCATCAATAGCCTGGTGCTCTAACCGTTGAGCCACCACTGCCCATGGCAAAAACATCACTTAAGCTTTGGGCACACGTCTTTTAAAGTCGCAGACTGGGTCTCTCACACTTCCCAACTAGGGATCATAAACGACATGACTTCAACCTGCTGCTGCTGCTGAACCAAACTGAACACACCCCAAAAAACACCTGGAGAGGAGTGATTGGGAGTAACGGCCCAATGTCTGATTTGAGCCCAAGTTCTGTCCATAACAAGCAGTGTGTTCGAACATAAGGTTGCTTATAAGTGTACTTGGTACCAGAGCACCTTGGTCCAAAGGTAAATGATTGACTTTGTGGTCATGTCATGTGACCTGAGGCCATATGAGTGGGACTCTTGAGTAAAAATGATGGTGTTGAGCTATCAACTGATCTCCATTTGGTGGTGAGTGGGATAAGGTGGTGGGTTAAACTGCCAGACAGACCTGGTAGGCCCAAACGAGTAGTGTAGTAGGGTCTGCTGAGACAGGCAGGCAGAGGAGTTCAACTGCCATCTCTGAAAGAGCTTCTCACATGTTCATGAAGTCAGAACGGACCCTGTTCAAGACCCTTGGGAGCGACTGTACATAGCTGTGACCAAGAGCTTGTTGGTGTCTGTTATGGCGGCAACCAGAGAACCCAATTGGTGGAAACGTGCGGCGAGAGGCCGTAAAGCAGTAGAAGGTGGCTTTCTGAGCTTCTTTGGATTGGGGTACTCTCGGTTCTGATAGCAAAATCCAGGACATGGGAGAAGTTTTTGAAGAAGTCATGAAGAATTAATTGAGGTCCAGAAAAGGGACACCCTCAAAACTGAGGGTTTTGTGGGGTGCTGGGAGGAACGCTTTGAGGAATAAGCCCCCTGTTCAGGCGGTACAGCTAGAGGCCACCAGAGAGTTAGCATCCATCTCTGCGGCCGATGTCACTCAAACAAACTGAGCTGAGATTTGCATGGTGTGCTGTATTGGACGACACACCTCTGCAATATTGCATGGCTCCCAAGGAAGACCCAGGACCCACCGGCCTAGGACCACCTGGGGACCACCCCGGCAGCAGCTGGTAGAACTTGTTGGCGACAAGGATGCCTGGGCTTCTGTGCTTGACCTATTGCTACTGTGACCCCGTGATTTACATGCAGCCATCAGAGCGTCATCAGACATGAGACATAAAAGTGTGTTTCACAATATGCAGTACCAGCATCTGTCTGAGGAGGGCAGCAAAGGCAAGCGAGTGAGTAATGAATGTAGCCTGGTGCAACAGGTCAGACCTAAAATACCCCATAAAACTGGACTGGTGGAATTATTTTTAGAATTCCCATCAAATGTAATAACTAATAATTGTGAATGAATTAAATATATACATATTTAATATATTTAAAATTAAATATATAAATATAATAATAACTAATAAATAAATATATAAATAACTGCTGATTAAAAGACATGCAGCATCAAAATAATGAATAAATGAATAATGCAGGTGATCATAAATCCAGTAAAAATGAGCAAGAGCTTCTCATTCTGAAGAAAGAAAGTAGTGAGATCTTGTCGGTGAGCTAGTCTGAAGAACAGAGCTCGGTTCCTCCAGGTTTCTCCTGGACGCCCCCCAGTCCAGCCAGCACAGCGTGGAGGATGTGTTCAACTCTATCATCATCATCATCATCATCATCAGCAGCAGCAGCTCACCTGATTTACCATCATTAAGCCCTGATTTACCACCAAACCAGGTGTTGATCTGAGGAGAACTCTAAATAACACTAGACTCCATAAGAGAGGAGAATTTTGGAGATGTTCTAATGATGAACACAGTGATGGAGAACCTCCACCACTTTCTGTAGGAATGTTTATTAATGTATTTAAGTCTAATGTCAGTGTTTTACTGCCCAGATAAGCACACTTTAGTAAATGGAACACATGGAGTAAATGTCTTTACTGTCCAGGGAAGAAGGCTTTCTACTAGATTAGGGAACATTTCTGTGAGGATTTGATTGCATTCAGCAACAAAAGCATTAGTGAGGCCAGGATGTTGGATGGTGATGATCATTGCCCCAAAAATCATCCCCAAAATATTGGATGGAGCACCAACATCCATCATTCCAGAGAACACAGTTCCGCTGCTCCACAGCTCAGTGCTTTGCACCCTTCTAGCCCTTTTCTACAGTCCTATTCTACTGACAATACAGGGACTAGACAAGCTGTGTGTGCATTTGCACGTGTCAGCAACTGAATGAAGTTATTAGGGGGGTCCGCAAACATTTGGACATATAGTGTGTTTGTGTAGTATATATATCTAGACCTATATATATATATATATCTAAGAGCTGGAAGGATTGATCGTCTATATATCAGTATCGGCTGATTTTCAGCCCAAATATGCGATCGGTCTGCCATCTAACCAATCCTGAGCGTCGTTCGGATCATATAATCCATATTTTGCAATTTGCTGCAGCAGCGTTCCACAAGGTTACATGACCCTGCAGTTCCTCATTCAACCATTAGCTGGCAATACGGACCTCACTCACAGCTGCAGAACCTCTTTAATGCCAGTGTTGTTTACATTAGTCAGTTATTTTTACCGTAGATACTCCAGTATTCATTCCATACAAAAACTAACCTGTAAACCTATAATACCCCGGATACCCCTCCTGAAGAGTTTCTCAGTACAGTAGGTATCAGCACACAGCAGGCCATGCTAACAGCCTTCAAGCACCTTCTAACTGTTTGACACTGTAAGAATCTGTGTGTACGGTTCAGTGCAATTTCTTAATATTGGTTAATATGTTGAATGAAGTGTAAAAAAAAAAACAGTAAGTCCGGGATACTGAAACAATTTTATTGAATCTTCCAGCAGAGTTTTGCTATTCATGGATAAAACTGCTTTCTGGAAATACTACGCAGCAATAACAGCACAAAAAGGACGCAAACAAAGACAAGGAGCCACTTATGAAAGTGCAGATATGACAGAACAACAATATATTTTCTTTAAAAAATACAAAAATGTATCATTTTTCTTTTTTTTAAACGACGGATGGGATTTCTTTCTATGAATAAAAAAAAGTGAAAGAAAAGTGAATCAAAAATCTACTTTTTACAAAACAAGATCAATAGTGCCATTTAGAACTTAGTCATCGAATGAAATCAGCTAGTTTACTTTAAAAATGCTGAAAATGCTCAGGAAAGACTTTATTTCTGTTTTTATTTCAGTCTCATGATGATGGAGGAGGGGTAAGTATTCCCAAAAGTATCACAGGGAGCGGATCTGAACTCTTACGAGGCATTCACACTGCAGCGAAGCCATGTCTCCCATTGTTTTCTATAGTGACCAGCAACACTTCTGAGCAAAGGACTCTGAGAGCTGTAGTTGAGATGGACACTGGTTGAAGCCAATAGAAAAAAAAAGACCACAGAGTCTCATTCGGACACACACCTGCTCAGGTTATCCGATTTTCCCCCATTTTCTCCCCAATTTGGACTGCCAATTACCCAACTCATACATCGCATGCAACTAGCACACACCCCTCCGAACCGTGCGCAGTCAACTGCCGCCGAAGCAACATCAACGCGTCTGGAGGGAAGCGCCGCATACCCGGCTCAGATGCACCAGCCTGCAGACGCCAGTGAAGGCCAGCACAGAGCGACGATCAATGAGGGTGGATAGCGCCATCTACGTACCCTGGAGAGAGCAAGGCCAATTGTGCTCTCTCTGGGCCTCGGCTGCCGATGGCTAGCAGCTAACCGGGATTCGAACCAGCGATCCTCTGATCATGGTGACGGCGCCACCCGGGGTCGCCCCAAAGCGGCCAGCAGATGGCAAAGGAAGCGGTTCCCTTCCTTTGGGTGGATAGCGCCATATACGTACCCTGGAGAGAGCAAGGCCAATTGTGCTCTCAATTGTGCGGCCTCGGCTGCCGATGGCTAGCAGCTGACCGGGATTCGAACCAGCGATCCTCTGATCATGGTGACAGCAGATGGCAAAGGAAGCGGTTTGCTTCGCTGCAGTGTGTAGTAGAGCATTACAGACCATACTGTTGTACAGTACTGGCTGTGCCGTGATGCTCTCTGTAAACTCACCCTGAGGTCCAGTTCTCCTGTGGCACCGTAGTGTTATCATGACAGTATTACAGCTGAGTCTCCCGAACCCGTTCTGCACTGCACACCGTTTTCCCCTCAAGCCCTTTACAAGCTCAGTTTTGTGTTTCAGGAGGGAAGCTGCTGGGGGTCCCCAATACCAAAGCTGGCAACTGAGGAAAGGAACTGAGCTGGTACCTGAGGAAGTCTGACGAAATGATGACAAAAAGGAGGGATACGCTGAATGCGGTGCTGCTGCAGTGCAGCTGCAGAACTGGCTGAATCTGAGACCTCTTACAGTGCTTAAAGCTGTGCTCCTCGCTGTCAGTTCTAGAGAGCTGCAGCACTGGTTGCTTTCCTGGATCAACTCATGCAGGCCTTCATTATTAGCACGAGCTGCAGTCTAGGACTGAGAGGGAGCAAGCATAACGGGCTTAAAGGAATACTTCACCCAAAATGCTAATGCTAACACGGCCAACAGCAAATAAAAGCCAGTGGGGCCATTTCAGCACTGGTTCATTTGCATAAATGCTAATGGCCTCAGTGTTGATCATCCTTTAATAATTAATAAACATCAGAATTCTTTTAAGAGTAGCCAAAGCTGATATTAAAGGGGAATTTCAATGATGTTTCCAAATTTGTGATTAATTCACTTTCAAAATGTCAACAAAGTCATCCAGAGTAAATTGGTGTGAAACGCTCCGTTCTACAGAAACTTGCAGAATTAGAATTGCTCACAGTGGTGGTGAATGGAACCTGACGAGTCTGAACAGTTGCTGATGTTACGTCGCTAGGGCTGTATATTGGCAGGAACCTGGAGATATGATAAATATTGCGAAATTCGGGTTATAATTTAATATATTGTGATATATTGTGATGCTGTAAGCAAAACAACATATTGCTATTATTTTTTAATGTTTTGAAATATGTCGTAGTATAAAAACACCATTATATGCATAAAATAAAAATATGCATAGAAAATGACTTATGTAATCAGAACAGTGAGATCTGAAGACAGAATACAACACCGCTATCTACTGATCTGGGTTCAAACGCAACACAAAACAAACCACTGTCTGATACTTATTCTATTTTTGCATTTTACATAGTCACTAATTTTAATATAAGATAAAGACAACACGAGTGAAATCATTTTCAAATAATTATTTCATTTATTAATGATAAAGATTGATTCAAACCCTATGATCACCCCTTTGAAAAAGTAACTGCGCCCTTAGCTACAAAATATATCATCCTGAAGACTAAAGTAAATCTAGAGTAAATCTAACCCTGCACTCATAAGAGCATCAGACCAACTGTCAAACATGGTGGTGGTAGTGTGACAGTCTGAGGCTGCTTTGCTTCTCTGCTCTGCTCTGTATCAGAAAATCGTGGAGAAGAATGTCCACCTATCCGTTGTGACATAAAGCTGAAGTGCAGTTGGGTTATGCAGCAGGACAGTGATCCAGAGCACACAGGCAGGTGGTGAACTGCTCAAAATGTCAGAAGGTTTTGGAGATGGCAGGTCAAAGTCCTGACTTGAATCCCATTAAGATGCTGTACCAACCCATTAAACGGGCAGTTCATGCTGGAATTGAACCATAATTCCTCCACAGGCAATGTAAAACGACTTTGAAAAGTCACTATGTTATTATGTTTGGGGGCATACATTTTTCATGTGGGTGATTTTGATCAGGTTTTGAATAAATATTCATCTTCAATAAATGGACTGATTTTTTAAAAAGCTGCATTGTGTGTCCTTACCTTGTATTAAAATGAGGATTTTGGATGATCTGAAAAATTCAAATGTGATAAAAATGGAAAAATAGAAGAAATTGGGACGGGGGCTAACACTTTTTGCATGGCAACCCTTGGCATCACTACCACTGTAATAAAATAGAGTCACAGCAAGTTTTTCTACAATGAAGCATTTCACACCAAACCACCTGAGTGGCCCTGTTTACATCGAAATGATTGCATGAAGCAGCAACTTTGGAAAATGGATGGAATTCCCCTTTACATCAGTGTATAAGAAGGACATGTTTCCATCTGAAGCTGCACTCACATGGATTAGGTAAACAACGCTTGCCTCTTCTCCCACACGTACTGTAGGATCAGTTAAAAAATCGGGGACTTTACAAACTACACTGGCAAAAAACAGACTGCACAGCACTTCCTCTAATAAGAGTACATCTACACACTACCTTTTAAATCAGTTGAACTCAGTCGAATGCAATAAAAGAAGAGCAACATATGCACAAGTCTGCCTATGCACTCCTACTCACTAAATATCATGCCTTTCCCATTACAAGGTTTTTTGATTATTCACTTATGTGAGTTCCCTTACCCCCCAAAACTGGATCTTTTCTCTTCCACCTTTGCTACATTTCCTTTCAAAATAAGAGCATATAAACGTATCTGCGAGACACTTTGTATTACTGACCTCATTAACCTCTATGCAGACGCTTTCTAGTAAGTTCATCTGAGGCATAATAGTTCTAATTACTTATTAATCATTTCTTCACTAAGCAGTTCGGACAGCTAGCCTCAGTCCCCACAAAGCAGTACACTTTTACAATAAAATCACTGTACCAACCCCCAGTTTTGCTGTGGGTCACCTCCCACCCCCACCCCCAGAGGAATACTGTGATGTATTCTGGAAATAGAAGGAGAAGAATTGAGAAAGGAAACCTCTTGCTGTTACAAGACCAGAGGAGGATACTTGCCACAAGTACGATGGCCTCATCAATTAATACGCTTGGTCACACAAAATTATCAAGTATCTTCCAGATGTTTGCTGACTGAGGATTTGCCCTTTCCCAGTCAGATCGTATGCCCCGGTTCACACTGCCTTCAAGTAGAGTACAAACCCCGCCCTCCCGTCCCCACCTAGCAAATCACCCACTCGTCTCATGAAGGTCCCATGAGCTGGAGGTCTACGACACCGAGGATATGGGGTTGTGAGGTGAGCCCATCTGCGTCAGCACCTTGTCCAGCCACTGCAGCGGTCCGTGGAGGTGGATCTCGATCCAGCAGGGGGTGCTGGTTACGTCCTGCCGATGGTACTCCGCACCCCAGCCCTAGGAAGCAAATGATAATGATGATACAACTGATCTATTTGCTGAAGTAGATTTACAGAACTTTCTTGTATAAAAGTGGACCAAAATGGGTCCAGTCTACAGATGTCCCGTCTGATCCAGTGGATCAGGATCACGGCAGATCCAGGCATATTTTTAGGGATCGGGTCTCAGCCATTTTAATCCTAATCCAATTCTGAGTCTTTGTTTTAACCATGGTGTCTGAACAGACATTATCCCGAGCCATCTGCAGCAGTGTGGACGTTCTCAGAAGGTAAATAAAGGAGTTGAGGTTCTGCAGTGTGGAGCTATTTTACAGACCATAATATCTGACCCTTTATAAAACTCTCACTGAAACGCCAGCGGGAGAACCGGAGAACCACTCGCCTTTCTCTGATTATAAACCAGCACTGAAGAACCCATTCAGAACCGAGTGGAGGCTAATGCTAATGCTAACACACACACACACACACACACACACACTATAGAAACCCTAATCACACACACACAGCACATTCACCCACTATAAACCAGCTATTACACACCACCAACAACCACAGATCAGTCCAGAGGGTGTACCACCACTACACACACTCATACACACACACAGGAAGTGAATAGACTGCAGTGTTGTAAAGGAGCTGGCAGCTGATTGGTCAGGGAGGAGAGTCAGACTGGATTATAAAATATTAAACACTATAAAAGTCATTTTAAGAAAAGTCTCGACTGAACTAAATCAGTCAGTCCAGAAAGTCTGATTATAGAAACTGATCCTGAAAATAAAGAGATTTCACTGAACCCATTAATCAGCAGCTCGTCTGATCTGATCTAAACTGTGGGGCTGGATTATTATTTATACACACACTGAGATCAGATCAGATTGATATCAGATAACACTCCGCATTAAGAGACTCGGATCGGATCAGAGGGTAAAATAATGCGATCTGGACATATCTAGTCTAGTCCATCAATTCTTATATAGTTCTTCCATCCTCTTATATATTCTTCTTATATAAAATCTTTCATCATCAAATATAATTAGCTCAATTTATAATATAAAAATATAGGAAAAAAATGAAATATTAAATGTGTCATGTAAAAGGTGGAGGCTGCATTTTTTACCATTATACAGAACTCAAAAAGAAGTAGAAATTATGCACTAAAATCCACAGAAAATACCATATTTAAGTTCAGATTGCTTCGTCCAGAGAATGCATTAATCTAATCACTAATCCAGTCATTTCTAATCAACAAACAGGTGCTAAATCTTTCGCAATCTGCAGACTGTAACGTATGCGAGCCCTTCGGCTGCGGCGGACACACTACCTTCACAAAGCTCATGCGGATGGTGCACATCTTGGTGAGCTCGTAGACAGCCTCGAAGCCGTGGTTGACGGACTGGGCCAGCAGCTCGGCGAACTCCTGGTTGTTGAAGATCTTGAGGCTGCAGCCGCTGGGGATTTTGCAGACGGTGGTGGGGTGGAAGCCGTGGTGGTAGTTGCAGTTGCGGCTCTGGACGAAGATGCTGCTGTCGCTAAGGCACTCGGCGTACACCTCACCCCCAACGTAGTACAAGTGCACGCCTGCCAGACGGAGACATGACACACAGTCAGGACACACAGTTTTTAGTCCGTTTCTTATAATAACAAGTAGATACACTACATGTCCAAATGTTTGTGGACACCCCTTCTAATGAATGCATTCAGCTGCTTTAAGTTATATCCATTGCTGACACAGATGTGCAAATGCACACACACACAGCTTGTCAAGGGCCTGTAGAGAAGTTCTGCTAATAGAATAAACAGGAACCTATTGGCACCATGCTGCCTAATGCCAGGCGTGGGCTGGAGGGGTATATAAAGCCCCCCAGCATTGAGCTGAGAAGCAGTGGAAGAGCTGTGTTCTCTGGAATGATGATGCTTCACCTTTGCCGATGTGGCGACGGGTGTTCTCGATGGTGGAGTTGCGGTTGACGTTGGAGAGCAGGCCCAGGCAGAAGCGGTTGCGGTTGTTGGAGGGGTCGGTAAAGCCGTCCACCAGCACGCTGGTCGAGGACGCCAGGAAAGCTTCACCCACTCGGTTATTCAGCTCATAGTACACAATGGAACACCAGTGCTTCGGTTCCTGGTAGGCCACTGAATGCACATCTGCAGAGGAAGCATAATTCATGCACACACACACACACACAGAGAATTATGCATCTGGAGATAAAATGTATGGACACGTCCAAATCACTGAATTTCACCGTTTCATGCAGTCTCATTGCCACAGGTGTATAAAGTCAAGCTTCTAGCCATGCAGCCTGCCTTTCCTACACACATTAGTGAAAGAATGGGTTGTTCTAAAGAGCTCACTGAACTCCAGCATGGTTCTGTATGAAATACAAGAAGCCAGCTGGTGAAATTTCTTCCCTCCTAGATCCCTTCCACCACAGTGGGAACAGTGGGAGCATTTAGGAGCCACAGAGAGCAGCTCAGCCACCAAGTGTCCAACCACGTATCCTGAAGTCCAGCATATTCAGAGCTAATCGCTCAGTGTGATCATACAGTATTTCTGACCAGTACAAAAGCTACATACACCCTAATACCCCTCTAGAGAATCAGCGCTGTGAGGAGCTCTGTCCCGTATCTAATCTGTGCAGGTCAGCCGTGCCAGTCCTCCCACCCTGGGAGCCCACAGGCTGTTTACCCAGCACATACCGCTCTCCGCTTCCTGCGCTGTGTGTGCCACTGGACTGCAGGTGTGTTTTGTCTACCCCCTTCCCATCAGCTCGCTCACAATGGAGCAGCACCCAGCACCGCCGCACAGGATGCAGCTTGAGCTCCACTCTACGCTCTACTCCCACCACCCTTTCAACAGTCCTCTGCCTCTCCTTCCCGGCAACCGACAGCTTGTTTTGCACTAGGGTTATAGTGGAAAGTAGGGTTCCACTGGGGTTTTTTTTTTTTTAATCAAGGGATGTACAATGACATCAGTATCATATCAGTATCAGCAGATAATCGCTTACAACAATAACATTTGACAGATGTTTAGATTTAACCCTTTAAGGCCTGAGCTATTAAATAATTGACAGGGATTTTTTCCATTCCTTAAAACTAGAGTTCATTTGACCTTCTGACCAATTCTTTAAAAACAATAATAATAATAACCCTCTGCGTGCATAACTTTTATTTTATTTTTATTTTTATCTATTGCTAAATTGCTGTAATTTCCTGCACACGGCAGTTTGTTTAAACAACTTAAAATGTATTGATAAAAGTCAATTTTGACTTAGAAATCTAAATTCATAAATTCTATCAAATTCTATCCAAAATCTATATTCAAAATATTTAGTAACTATTAAATTCAAATATTTAGAAATGTATATGCAAGTTATTTATGCAAGTATTATAAATACACACAGTTTATGAAGTAAAGAAAATATATCTGTATTTGAGGTAATATATTCACAGCTTCAATATCCATGACAGCTAGCATTCCTTTTAATTCAATCTTCAATGCACAAAGTGGATTATTCTTATTATGACATGTTGAATCATCTGTATATATATATATATATGTATATGTATGTTTGTGTATATATATATATATATATATATATATATATATATATATATATATATATATATATATATATATGTGTGTGTGTTGTTTTGAAGACTTCTTTGAAAGTCTGTGAAATGGCAAGTATCTGCTGCATTTAATACATATTCAGCTGAAGGTCAGTTAAATGTCAGGTGAGCATCTATGAGGCATCTATAATGGACCAACCAAGTAAAGTGACACCTTTACTTTTTATTAAATCAAAATGCCACCACTTGTATGTCTACCACCAGTTTGTACATGTTATATTATATTTAATTTAATTTATATATTTATTTACTATATCAGAATTTCTTATTTCTTCTTTTTTAATGGTAACACAAGTATATGTGCATGTACAGCGCAAGTTTATCTGGTTTTACTATTTATAGGCAGTGTGTTTAGGGATATTAATTATTATTTCATCAACCATGGACAACATTTCCACTAAATTACACTAAATTTGCTATTTAGAGCATTTTTTTTTTGCAGAAACTGCTCAAAAACAACTGCTCAAATAATGCAAATAATTATTATAATAGTTATAATGTAAATAGGGTATTATTTAAATTTTAACAACACAGTACTAATATCTGAAGTTTGAGAGCATTCAGAAATCACTACGGTGAAAAAACTTTGACTGCCAATCACAGCTCTCATGTCTCGGCAGGCTCTCCACTAGTCTTTCACATTGCTGCTGGGACTTTATACCATTCATAATCTGCAAATTCAGCTAACTCAGCTTTGTTTGATGTAATGCCTGGAATCAAACATCTGCCGTACACGTAGAGATGCAAATTTAAGAAAATAAGTTAACTGGTCTCATAGAAATTAAGAAATATTGTTTTTTCATATGGGAAATGATGGCCAACATACAGAACCTTTGGGTTTATGGTGATTAAAATAATTATGTAGAGTAGCTGTAGGCCATTTGAGAGGCCATTATTTTATTAATCCCAGAGATAAGGTCAGGTATTACAGCATATATTATTATTATACTAATTATTATTATTATTATGTTATTATACTAAAGAACAATAACTGAAATCATTACGAACTTCTAACCTGTTTGGAAAAGCTAAAGCCTGAACAGGCCAAGCAGATCTAATGCAGGGACCCCCTCCCTAAAAAACCCACTCACTCAGCCAATTTAACCCTGAGTCAGTTCCTTTATTCAATATAAGGCGTGAGAGCATGAGACACTGTACTGCAGGAACTCCATGAGTGATAAACCAGACATGCTGAAAAAACAGCTATCCTGACTGTGTATCTATGAGTGTGTGTGAGAGCGGGTGTGTGTTTCTGTGTCAGTGCTTCCTGCACCTGTAGCGTAGGCCGACAGCTGCTGACAGTTCCAAGTGGCTGATGTCAAGCAGCATGTATGTCAGCGTAGGCGACGAATGGTAAGGGCTGTGTGTATGTGAATGTGTATGTGTGTGCGCACCTGGCCGGTTGTTGAGGTCAAGAGGCATGTTGGGGCCCAGCAGGTTGGTGTCCATTGGCTGGGGACAGTCCTGTGTCATCGGCTCCTCGGGGGGCATATACGCAGGTGGGGGGGTTTCTGCAGGGCCAAAAACAAAAAAAGGCTGAGGTCATCAGTGTTCACCGATACAGTATTTATTCATATTTAGTCTATTATAAATAAGCCATGAAAAACGACCCCTATGAGCCCTATAGTAAATGCAGAAACATCAACAGTCAAGTCTAGGACTGTACGGATTACGGATTAGACTGAGGCAGTAAAGTAGTGTTACAGGATTTTACACAACTACGACTCTCAAGATCACTGTCCTGCCCAGGTTTGTAGTGCGGTTAGCTGGGTTTAGAGCCTGGAGTAGCAAAGACAGAGATGCTATTCTTCTTATTACAGATGGGTGCAGCGTCAACATGATTCTAAAGCTTCTATTTTAAGAGAAAAAAGTTACATAGGGATGCTTTAATGCTGGGTATCGGTCGGCACCGATCCAGTCTTAGCATTTTTATTGATAGTACAGCTGCATAAAGCAAAATCGCTTTATTATGTGTGTAATTTGACATCCTAGACCCTAGATCCACCCTCAATATATGCTGGTGTCGCGTCATGTTACGCAGAGGTGGGGCTTATTGAGGCCACTTACTAACATTCACAGGGTCGCAACACACCACTATGTAATAGGGGGTCAATTTCTCATGATTTCTCTATTTTAACTATTATTATCAATGGAGGCAGAGTAGAACTGAATCTTCAACCACTGGGGGGCGCACCAGCCAGGTTAAAAATGTATATAAAAGTATAATTTATCAGCGTAAAATGGCTTTTTTTAAGCTAAATTTAGCATTTTAAATGACCACTGCAGGGCTCTGAGTGGCTCGGACACAATTGCCCATGCTCTCTCGGGGTGGGTAGATGGCATGCCGGCACAGGCGGTGCAGTGTAGCCAAAGACCTGATGCTTTCCTCTGAGCGTGTTCAACTTAATCTTTCAATCAGAACAGTGCTTCTATAAGAAGCAGCAACACAACCTGACTCCCGCTGCATCTCACCTGGCATCTGGAAGGGACTGCCGGGGTCTGAGCTGGATGGAGAGTGAGGGAAAGGGGCAGAGCTTCCCGAGCCACTGTTCGGCGATCCTGGATAGCTGTTGGTGGGGGAGCTTGGAGTGAAGGGCAAGCTGCCAGCTGTCTGCTGAGGGAAGGAGTCTGGGAAGGTGGCGTTCTGGGGCATGTGTGGTTCTGTCTGGTGCAGCGGGTTACGGAAGCGTGGCAGCATGGAGAGCTTGGCGTTGAACTCACTGTTCCGAGGCACCAGAACAGGCGGCAGAACTGTGGAAAACACAAAAGACGTGTCAATGGTTTTTAACAGTATGTCGGACAGACCGACTCTATACCATATTTTCCAGTGGTGCCTAATTCAGTGTTAATTGGGTACGCTTAATGGACAAAAGTATTGGGACACCTGCTGATCGTTGTTTCTCCTGAAATCAGGAGGGTTTTTAAAAAATGTTGATCCTGCTTTTGTTGGAGTAACTGTCTCTGCTGTCCAAGGAAGAAGGTTTTCTACTAGATTGTGGAGGAGCATTGCTGTGAGGATTTGATGGCATTCAATGACAAAAACGTTAGGGAGTCCACACCCAACTGAGTTTTTTTACAGTGTTTTAGAGTGAGAAAGAATGTGTTAAAGTGGAGTGTGTTAGAGTGAGAGAGAGTGTGTTAATGTGAAGGAGAGTGTATTAGAGTGAGAGTGCATATTAGTGAGGGAGTGTGTATTAAGGCCAAGAGTGCATTTTAGTAAGGGAGTGTGTGTTAACATGAAGGAGAGTGTGTAGGAGAGTAAAGGGAGTGTTCATGTGAAAGACAGTGTGTTAGAGAGTGATAGCGTTTGTTAGAGTGAGGGAGTGTGTGTTAATGTGAAGGTGAGTGTGTTAGAGTGAGGAAGAGTGTGTTAAGAGTGTGATAGTGTGTTACAGTGGGAAGGGAGTGTTTGTTAAAGTTCAGTGTATTAAAAGTATGAGAGAGTGTGTTAAGAGTGTGTGTTAGAGTGTATTTGAGTAGGAGTGCATATTTGTAAGGGAGAGTGTATTAAGGCCAAGAGTGCATTTTAGTAAAGGAGTGTGTGTTAACATGAAGGAGAGTGTGTAGGAGAGTAAAGGAAGGGAGTGTTCATGTAAAAGACAGTGTATCTTTAGAGTGTGATAGCGTGTGTTAGAGTGAGGAAGAGTGTGTTAAGAGTGTGAGAGTGTGTTACAGTGGGAGGGGAGTGTGTGTTAAAGTGCAGTGTATTAAAGGTAAGAGAGAGTGTGTTAGAGTGTGTGTTAGAGTGTATTTGAGTGAGAGTGCATATTCATAAGGGAGTGTGTTAGAGTAAGGGAGAGTGTGTTAGAGTGCAGTGTATTAAAGGTAAGAGAGAGTGTGTTAGAGAGTGTGTTAGAGTGAGGGAGAGTGTGTTAAAATGAGGGAGAGTGTGTTACAATGAGGGAGAGTGTTAGAGTGAGCGAGAGTGTGGTAGAGTGAGGGAGAGTGTGTTAAAATGAGGGAGAGTGTGTTACAGTGAGGGAGAGTGTGTTAGAGTGAGGGAGAGTGTGTTAAAATGAGGGAGAGTGTGTTAAAATGAGGGAGAGTGTGTTACAGTGAGGGAGAGTGTGTTAGAGTGAGGGAGAGTGTGTTAAAATGAGGGGGAGTGTGTTAAAATGAGGGAGTTTGTTAGAGTGAGCGAGAGTGTGTTAAAATGAGGGGGAGTGTGTTAAAATGAGGGAGAGTGTGTTAAAATGAGGGAGAGTGTTAGAGTGAGCGAGAGTGTGGTAGAGTGAGCGAGAGTGTGGTAGAGTGAGGGAGAGTGTGTTAAAATGAGGGAGAGTGTGTTAGAGTGAGCGAGAGTGTGGTAGAGTGAGGGAGAGTTTGTTAGAGTGAGAGAGAGTGTGTTAGAGTGAGAGAGAGTGTGTTAGAGTGAGAGAGAGTGTGTTAGAGTGAGAGAGAGTGTGTTAGGCAGGCCACCGCTCCTTCCTGTCATTGTGTGTGAGAGGGTGACGGGACTTCCTGCTGTACTCTTCCTCTGAATAGCCACATGTTCGCCTGCTGCAGCCAACGGACACACACGCGCATGCATGCACACACACACACACACACACACAACATGCACAGAACAAAGCCCTCATTCTCCCTCCGGCTGGAATTTCCTGCTCCTGCTCTCTCTCAGAGTGCACACACACACACACACACACACACACACACACACACTGTGGACAGCTGTTTCTGTCTTGTCAGCTGACCCTCATCTTCTGCTTAGCCAACAAAAAGAGGGCTGTGCATCTGAAGTCACTTTTTTCCCCCTAAGTACGGCTAAGGAACAGGTTTCTGTTTGTTGGAAACACTCACACACACACACACACACACACACACACACTATCACTCTCTCTCACTCTCAGCAGAGAAACAGTCCAGGATGATTTTGTCACTATTATGATATGAGTACTAAAGTGAAGGATAAGCACCTGGTGATCATTTTGTAGGGGGCAGATATAACTGAGGAAGTATGTAAAGAGTGAGGGAGTGGAGTGTGGTAGAGTGCATTAGTGAGAGAGTGAGAAAGAGCATGTGTCAGACAGAGAGTGCTGTGAGAGAGTGTCTTAAAGTGAAGGAGTGTTAAAGTGAGAGTAAAGAGTTTAGCGTGAAGCAGAGTGTATTAGAGTGTGAAAGGCACGCTAGAGTGAAAGAGAGCGTGTTGAGAGTGAAAGAGAGTGTTGAAGAGAGAGTGTGTAATAAGGTGAGAGTGTGTTAAAAAGAGGCAAAAGGAGTTGGAGTCAAAGTAAGAGTATTAGAGTGAGAGGGTATGTGTTAAAGTGAGAGTGTGGCAACAGTAAGAGTATGAGTCTCAGACTAAGAGAGAGTGTGTTAAGAGTGAAAGAGTGTTGGAGAGAGTGCGTAATACAGTAAGAGTGTGTTAAAGTGAGGCAAAAGGAGTCAGAGTATGAGTTTTAGAGTGAAAAGGGTTGTGTTAAAGTGAGAGAGAGTGTGTTAAGAGTGAGACAGTGTGTTCAGAGTGAAAGAGTGTTGGAGAGAGTGCGTAATACAGTAAGAGTGTGTTAAAGTGAGGCAAAAGGAGTCAGAGTCAGAGTATTAGAGTGAAAGGGGTTGTGTTAAAGTGAGAGAGAGTGTGTTAAGAGTGAGACAGTGTGTTCAGAGTGAAATACAGTGTTGGAGAGAGTGTGCAATAAAGTGAGAGTGTTAAAGTGAGGCAAAAGGAGTCAGAGTAAGAGTTTTAGAGTGAAAGGGGTGTTAAAGTGAGAAAGAGTGTGGTAAGAGTGAGAAAGAGAGTGTGCTGGAGTGTGTTAATGTGAAGGGGAGTGTGTAAGAGTGAGAGACAGCTGCGGAAGCCGCTGGAATGAGTCATACATGCTCAGTTGAGGCAACACAGGCTTGATCTTCCAGAAGAGCTTTTAGTGAGCAGCATTTTACCACGGTCATTAACAGACCTTACTGAATAGAGCAGCACATCAGAAAACAGCCTTCAAGGCCGGAGTTATCTTCAACCTGAGGCGCTCAGCCTTCCACTACCACCAGCAGGCCTATTCGATTACTGCCGAGAAACATCTCCAACCACAGCAGGTCAGGTCACAATGCAGGACGGGACAGATTGAGGGAACCAATTCATATTACTCATATTACTCATATTACTCTCCGCACACCTGCAGAGGTGGCCAGCTCTAGCTTTTATTTATTTATTTTTTTTACTTTTAATCAATTATTTCAAAATTTACCTCATTTTCTACCCAATTCGGATGACCCATTACCCAACCCCCCTTCTTATGAACTCCCCCTATCACTAGGAGGGTGAAGACTAGCACATGTCCCCTCCAATAAAGTCAAGCCAGCCACCGCCTCTTTTTTTGAACTAGGCAGCCAGCCTGCTCAGAGGAAAGCACGGCTCGCCAGCGCGGCTGACCAACGTCACAGCAGGAGTGATGTGGGGAGGAAGGGCCATCAACCCACCCCTGAGAGAGCAAGGCCAATTGTGCTCTCCCAGACTCCGGCCGCTGATGGCAAGCAAGCAATGAAAGAGGTTTCTACGAGGCGTACAAGGCGTACGAGGCCACCGACTGACCCATGCTGGTGTCATCAACACGCCCACTGTGGATTACTGTGTACTGCTCCATGCTCTGATCGTGATACTCTCATTGTCATGGCATCAGATCTGCTCACCTGGACTGTCTACTCTCTTGTAGTGGTAGGGGTTGATGCACACGTCCTTCTGCTTGGATCCGAAGGGGAACTCGCAGCACTCCAGGGCTTTGAGCTCGTGATGCGACTGCAGGTCAGGCCAGCGCCACACGCGACAGTAGATAACATGAGGAAGGCCTTTGCGGTGGGACACCTGCAGCCGACCGTCCAGAGAGCGTGGGATGGTCACACAGCTGCTGGGCTGCCCGGGGCAACTCAGCGCCCGTTCTAGCTCCTCCATTGCCCCTTTTTTCTTCTTCAGCTTCTTAACCAGAGCGTCCACGGCCTTCTCGGCCCACTTCTCCTCCTCATCCCCCTGCTTCCAGCCCAGCAGACGCTTGACTGCCGGGCTGGTAAACGAGAACAGCGAGGTGACGTTCATCCCAGAGGTTGGAGATGGATGTAGCTACACACACACACACACACACACAGTCCAGGAACCAAGAAGACTTGGACACACACAAGCGAGACGAATCTCACTCGGTCTCACTAAATCTCTCTCCCCTAGTCTCTCTCAGTCTCGCTCGTCCAGTCTCTCAGTCGCAGCCAGCGCAGGGGGAGCAGGGCCAGAGACAGAGCCGGATGTCCAGCCGACCTGCAGAGAGAAAGAGGCACACTGGTCATACACTTAATACGAGGGATGCTCGACACAATGCCACGCTAATGGCACAACAACCAGAGGAACGGCTGGCAGCACATCCTTGACCTCGCAAGCCCACAGAGTGACATCACTGCCCTCACAGCTTCTGGGAATCACGGTCATCACAGCAACAATAACAGGGCTTTCCATTACATCCACGGAACACAGAGTTCTCAAAATGGCTTCCGGTTAGTGTGAGCGTTCGCATAGCAATCTCAGATATCACTGGTGGGACGTGTCCAGTGAGTAACGCTGACCGAACAGCTCGGAATAACTGCGCCAGTCACTAACAGCTATACATGAAAGTGGGGCTGCATGATATGGATAAAGCGCTACTGTGATGAGCCAGGGATGCAGGATGGTATCAGAACTGCATGATATGGATGAAGTACCAGTACTGGTATATACTGCTATAGTGATAAACTAGGGATGCAGGGCGCAGTATCGGAACTGCATGACATGGATAAAGCACTAGTCTCCTACATACTCCTACATACTATCACTGTGATAAAGCAGGGATGCAGGATGGTATTAATATTACATGATATGGAAAAACTACTAATACTTCTACATTCAATAATTGTGATGAACCAGAGATGCAGGATGTTTTTAGAATGACAGGATATGGATAATATATTAATATTGGTACGGATGCTGTGATAAATGCTGTAAATGCAAATGTAGGTAGGGACAAAATATTAATAACAATAATAATTATAATAATTATTATTATTATAACTATTATTATTATTATTATTATTATTATTATTGTACTACTACTAATAGGGAAAAAGTCATTTATTTTAACAGAGGTCTATTATTATTTTTAATATATATATATATATATATATATATATATATATATATATATATAATATATCATTATATTATTATATAGTATTATCCTAATAATATTACTATTTTACTATTATTATTATTATTTTTTATTATTATTATACTAGTAATAGTAATAGTATTATCAGTAGTATAATATTATAGTATAATAATAATAATGATAATTAATATGTTATAATATATATATATATATATATATATATATATATATATATATATATAATATTATATTAAAATAGAAGTACTTAAATTTCTTCTGGGCTCTATTACTATTGATATTATGACTGTTGTAAAATAAATAATTACAATAATTATCATCATATCATCACAAGATAAACTGATCTCTCTCCAGCAGCCTGTGTGACTGTGTGAAACCCTGGTTATGGGAATGAGCATAAGGACGACTGCAGATCTGCACTGCACTGTCTTCAGTTCACCATCCTGCCACTTGTCTGATATTAAAACAGCAGGACGACATAAACTAGGGATGCAGGATGATATACTACTACTAGTCCACACACTGCTATTGTAATAAAGCAGGGGTGCAGGATGTTTTCAGAATGGCAGGATATGGATAAAGTACTAATGCTGGTACGGATGCTGTGATAAATGCGGTAAATTAAATGAGAATAGTGACAAAATCCACAATACAATCCAAAAAGCTGCTGTTGATCACAGACAAGAGTTTATCACAATAGAGGTAACATATCAGCATGTTGCCCTCCTCCACTGTGCCTGGTCAAAAGAACGCCAGTGACTGACTAACGGTAACAGACCGGAGCAGAGGCAGCTGATGGAGCGCACAAGGCCTATTTGATCAAACAGGAGGCAAAAAAAGAGAAAGCTTCTAACACATTTAAGAGCGCCTGCCCTCCGACATCCTCGACAATCTGAGAGGAAATGCAGGCTGGATGAGGATGAAAGTGGCCATTCAGGGAGATCCCAAGGCGGTCATTCAGCAGCAGGCACCAGCAGAACATGCTGTTCAGGACGGGTGGAGAGAGAGAGACACAGCAGAGAGACAGTAGAGAGAGCGAGCGAGAGAGACAGTAGAGAGAGAGACAGCAGAGAGAGCGAGAGAGACAGTAGAGACAGTAGAGAGTGAGCAAGAGAGACAGTAGAGAGAGAGAGACAGCAGAGAAAAAGAGACAGCAGAGAGAGCGAGCGAGAGACAGTAGAGAGAGACACAGCAGAAAGAGAGAGAGAGAAAGAGAGAGAGCAGAGAGAAAGATACAGTAGAGAGAGAGACAGAGCAGAGAGAGAGAGACAGTAGAGAGAGAGAGAGACAGAGCAGAGAGAGAGAGACAGTAGAGAGAGAGAGAGAGAGAGAGAGAGAGAGAAAATGGACGAGTTCAAGCTCTTTTTGAAGTTACAGAGGCCCAAAGAAGCAACATATCACCATTCACACAAACTCAAAAATGCTGTAAAATAATAATAATAATAATAATAATAATATATTATTAGTACTTTATGTTCACCTACTTTATTATTATTACTGTATTACTACCACTACTAATACAAACATCATAGTTATTAGTAGTATTATTATATTGTATTATTATTATTAATTATTATTATATTATATGACTCTTCTTATATTCTAGTATTATTATTATGATTTTTTTCATAGTTATTTGATTATTTTTAGGGAAGGAAGTCATTTATTTTCATAAATGTTCTATTACTATTATTATTACTATTATTACTACTACTATTAGTATTATTAGTTACACACACACACACATATATATATATTATTATACTAATATTATTATTTTACTATTATTACTATAATACGACTAATAATAATGATAATCAATCTATTATTCGATTATTTTATAGGACAATAGAAGTACTTTATTTTCTGCTGGGCTCTATTACTACTACTACTACTGTTATTATTATTACTGTTGAAAAATAAATAATTACAATAATTGATGTTAAAGAATGTGATGTTAAAAGATCTCTCTCCAGCAGCCTGTGTGACTGTGTGAAACCCTGGTTATGGGAACGAGCATAAGGACGACTGCAGATCTGCACTGCACTGTCTTCAGTTCACCATCCTGCCACCTGTCTGGCACAGCCTGGAATCTAAAAACAGCAGGATAAACAGCAGGACGGGAACAAACACCCACACATTCAGAGGAACCTGAGCTCCTGGCTGCCGTACAAAACCTCTGAACTCTCAAAAAAGAAGGCTTCAGAGTCATTCCTCAAAACAGGTGATATTTCCACATTTAAATTTTCAATAAAAATAAAGCGTGATGAGTAGGTATGTGACGGGGTGGTAAGTTTTATACTTAAAAGGCCGCTTGTATGAATAATTTATACTTCAATTTTCTTCTTGTGTGACGGGGTGGTTAATTTGACCTTGACGGCCCCTGCCTAACATACAAAATAACAAATAAACAATGCAAAAGTATTTCCCTGGCTGCTCCGAACGCTCAGATGACATCACTTCCTCTTGTGATGTCATTTAAAGCAACAGACCATTATTTCTAGAAAAAAACAAGTTAGCGTATCAGGGTGGCAAGTCAAACTGAGGGACACCAACATTATTAGGATAAATATATTTTATATAAACCAGGACAGATAAAATTAAAATTCATTACAATGATTTATTCTGTGATTGTGAATTTCGCTGCAAATGTTATGTTGGTCAATATAAACATGTTAAAAATAGTCCAGATTTGGCCTGAGTGATTAGCTCTTGGCTTTGGAAACACACTTTGGCGCAATTTCTGTGCTTAATGCATCTCATTAAATGTTGTGGATACAAATGACATCCGTCATTAATATAATATAATTATAATAATAATATAACAACTCGTTTTAATTATTATACGTATTACTTTTAATCAGCAATCATATGAGAAAGTCTTCTTTCCACTGTCGGTGTGTTCAAAACAGGTAAGCAAGCAAATCCCACCCAGCCTGTGGAAGTCTATCAGCATTGCGTAATTCAGGTTACATCAGACATCAGTTATTTCCACTATTCAAAGTGCTAAGAATAACATTATGCTCGGTGTGTGTGTATGTGTATGTGTGTGTGTGTGTGCGTTGGTGTGTCACTGCCCTTGGCTATTACGAAGGGAAGAGTCAGAGAGATACTGGCTATGGCCAGTGTTAATGCTATGACATGGACAACAAGGCCCAAAATCAAGGCCTTACTCATTCCCAGCCCCTGCTGCTTACAGTTTTCCCCGTTTTAATGAAATGAACTCGGGCAAGCCGTGACGGGGTGGTACTGTCAGCCAGTGAAGATGTCTTCCTTGGTTGTAGTAAGAAAACAAAACCCAAAAAAAAGAAGAAGGCCTCGGACGCACGGCTGTGAAGCCCTTCAATGAAAACAGGTGCTGTTTACACCCACCCGCTGTCGTGAAGCACCGCAACAGGAAAGCTAAAAAGTTCCTCCTATATTTAGAGGGGCGGCTTTGCCAACTGCTAATTTAAAAGCCCGGGAACTGGTGCTGTTGTCAGGGAGGTGGGAAGCACATCCCTCTCTGACTGCAACAAAGCCTCATCATCCCGTTCGGTTTAACCGGAGTGAGGGATCAGATGGCCCACGTTCACTTTACTGGTCAGCACTCAGTAAGGGCAGAAGAGTGGAGATACACGGTGATCCTGAACTCACTGACATTGCTTAAAGACAGACGGGTGTCTGCAGTGTTGATGCTGGACTACTGCACTAAAATACCTGCGTTTTATTCACTGTAATGTATTTACCCTACAGAAATTTTAAAAAGTGATATATTCTAGTGCACTGTATCGGTATCAGCGCCGATACTGGCACTTACACGCAGTATCGGTATCGGCAATACAGAGCACTGATACCATGAAGCTCACTGATGCCCTAATTATTCATTTTTGTTTACTTTGTTATAAAAGCAAACGTTAAAACAACCAGTAAAAGCCAGTCATAAATAGTTATTACCATTAAACTGATGTTTACTTTGACTTGGAACTTTTTCTGTTTCCTTTTTTTCTGTTCCGATACCGATACTGTGTGTAAGTGCTGGTATCTGGGCCGATACCGATACTGTGTGTAAGTGCCAGTATCTGGGCCGATACCGATACTGTGTGTAAGTGCCAGTATCTGGGCCGATACCGATACTGTGTGTAAGTGCCAGTATCTGGGCCGATACCGATACTGTGTGTAAGTGCCAGTATCTGCGCCGATACTGATACTGTGTGTAAGTGCCAGTATCTGTTCCGATACCGATACTGTGTGTAAGTGCCAGAATCTGTGCCGATACTGATACTGTGTGTAAGTGCCAGTACCTGGGCCGATACTGATACTGTCTGTAAGTGCCAGTATCTGGGCCGATATCAATACTGTGTGTAAGTGCCAGAATCTGGGCCGATACTGATACTGTGTGTAAGTGCCAGAATCTGTGCCGATACTGATACTGTGTGTAAGTGCCAGTACCTGGGCCGATACTGATACTGTCTGTAAGTGCCAGTATCTGGGCCGATACTGATACTGTCTGTAAGTGCCAGTATCTGGGCCGATATCAATACTGTGTGTAAGTGCCAGTATCTGCGCCGATACCGATACTGTCTGTAAGTGCCAGTATCTGGGCCGATACCGATACTGTGTGTAAGTGCCAGTATCTGGGCCGATACCGATACTGTGTGTAAGTGCTGGTATCTGTTCCGATACCGATACTGTGTGTAAGTGCTGGTATCTGGGCCGATACTGATACTGTGTGTCAGTGCCAGTATCTGGGCCGATACCGATACTGTGTGTAAGTGCTGGTATCTGTTCCGATACCGATACTGTGTGTAAGTGCTGGTATCTGTTCCGATACCGATACTGTGTGTAAGTGCCAGTATCTGGGCCGATACGATACTGTGCGTAAGTGCCAGTATCTGGGCCGATACCGATCTGTGCTGATACCGATACGGTTTCAGTATTGATGCAACACTTGTGCAAAGTCCCTGGAGATACCTGGAGAACTGGAGAGTCCATAACCTGCTAGCCAGATTACGGTTCCCTATCTGCACGTTTTTCTGCATTGTGGCAATTTTGACTTTTTCAGCTCAAAATCTTTTCAAATGTGCCGTTCCTCAACCAGTAAACGCTGTCCTTTCAAGCTTATTAGATCTTACTTGAAAACAGATATAAGAAGTACAACCTATAAAAGTAGAACATTATAAATATCAGGATTTAGAGCCGTCTATCCAGTATTGAAGTCAGAGTTATCGTATCGGTATTGGTACTCTGTATTGGCAAATTTGGTATCAGTATCGGAAAGGAAAAATAGGTATCTGTACTATATTCCCCTGTGCGATTAGACTAGATAGACACAGTCACAAATTATTACATTCCAGAAAAGGTTTTGAGTCAGAGTCTGAAGATTTGTACATGAAAATGTTGGATATTGGTCCACAATTCCTCTATCCACTGGTGCTTCTCCAATGAATAAGGTCTTACCACTGACTTTGTGACCGTAGAAGACCTGCATGAAGCTCGTGCTCCTGATTTACATTTACACCTATAGACGACCTGCAAAAATGTAGTAGTACAAAGTAGAAATCTTCAAGTATCTGCTGGTACCGATACTGATACAACTCTGACTTCAATACTGACTAGTCGGCTCTAAATACTGATATTTATAAAGTTCCACTTTTTATAGGTTTTATTTTTTATAACAGATCCCAAATAAGATCTAATAAGCTTGAAAGGACAGCGTTTACTGGTCGAGGAACGGCACATTTGAAAAGTTTCAGAGCTGAAAAAGTTAAAATTGCCACAATGCAGAAACACGTGCAGGTTGGGAACCGTAAACTGACTCAGCTTCAGCAAACAGCTTTTAACTGGTGTTTAACCTCCCATTTCAGAGCAGTGGAAAAACACCAGTTTAGAAACAGAAAGAGCTTCTGCAGCAAAAAGCTCCTAAACTTCAGTGTTTCCTTTAAACAAGCTGCTGAAACTCAACTTCTGGTTTTAGAACCGGAAAAAGGAAACAGCACATGGAAACAGAAAGTGCAGTAAATGTAAAAGTTAAATTAAAAATCTGTTTAATGGTAATAACTATTTATCACTGGTTGTTTAAACATTTGGTTTTATAATAAAGTAAAAAAGAGAAGAGTATGGTGTCTGTAAGCTTCATTTTATCGGTGCTTTCTATTGCCGATACCGATACTGTGTGTAAGTGCCAGTACCTGGGACGATACCGATACTGTGTGTAAGTGCTGGTATCTGTTCCGATATCAATACTGTGTGTAAGTGCCAGTATCTGCGCCGATATCAATACTGTGTGTAAGTGCCAGTATCTGCGCCGATACCGATACTGTGTGTAAGTGCCAGTATCTGCGCCGATACTGATACTGTGTGTAAGTGCCAGTATCTGGGCCGATAACGATGCTGTGTGTAAGTGCCAGTATCTGTTCCGATATCAATACTGTGTGTAAGTGCCAGTATCTGTTCCGATACTGATACTGTGTGTAAGTGCCAGTATCTGCGCCGATACCGATACTGTGTGTAAGTGCTGGTATCTGGGCCGATACCGATACTGTGTGTAAGTGCCAGTATCTGCGCCGATACTGATACTGTGTGTAAGTGCCAGTATCTGGGCCGATATCGATGCTGTGTGTAATTGCCAGTATCTGGGCCGATATCGATGCTGTGTGTAAGTGCCAGTATCTGCGCCGATACTGATACTGTGTGTAAGTGCCAGTATCTGGGCCGATACTGATACTGTGTGTAAGTGCCAGTATCTGGGCCGATACTGATATTGTGTGTAAGTGCCAGTATCTGGGCCGATACTGATACTGTGTGTAAGTGCCAGTATCTGGGCCGATACTGATACTGTGTGTAAGTGCCAGTATCTGGGCCGATACTGATACTGTGTGTAAGTGCCAGTATCTGGGCCGATATCAATACTGTGTGTAATTGCCAGTATCTGGGCCGATACTGATACTGTGTGTAAGTGCCAGTATCTGGGCCGATACCGATACTGTGTGTAAGTGCTGGTATCTGGGCCGATACCGATACTGTGTGTAAGTGCTGGTATCTGGGCCGATACCGATACTGTGTGTAAGTGCCGGTATCTGGGCCGATACCGATACTGTGTGTAAGTGCCGGTATCTGTGCCGATACCGATACTGTGTGTAAGTGCTGGTATCTGGGCCGATACCGATACTGTGTGTCAGTGCCAGTATCTGGGCCGATACTGATATTGTGTGTAAGTGCCAGTACCTGGGCCAATACTGATATTGTGTGTAAGTGCCAGTATCTGGGCCGATATCAATACTGTGTGTAAGTGCCAGTATCTGGGCCGATATCGATGCTGTGTGTAAGTGCCAGTATCTGGGCCGATATCGATGCTGTGTGTAAGTGCCAGTATCTGCGCCGATACTGATACTGTGTGTAAGTGCTGGTATCTGGGCCGATACTGATACTGTGTGTAAGTGCTGGTATCTGTTCCGATACCGATACTGTGTGTAAGTGCTGGTATCTGTTCCGATACCGATACTGTGTGTAAGTGCTGGTATCTGGGCCGATACTGATACTGTGTGTCAGTGCCAGTATCTGGGCCGATACCGATACTGTGTGTAAGTGCCAGTATCTGGGCCGATACCGATACTGTGTGTAAGTGCCAGTATTTGGGCCGATACCGATACTGTGTGTAAGTGCCAGTATCTGGGCCGATACCGATCTGTGCTGATACCGATATGGTTTCAGTATTGATGCAACACTTGTGCAAAGTCCCTGGAGATACCTGGAGACCTGGAGAGTCCATAACCTGCTATTAGAGAGGCAAAACACTGATGTGATGAAAAGCCTTTTAACAACACTAACCGGATACACACCCTGTAAACAGCAGCTACACTAAGTTCACCTAATTTGGGATTCTCAGTCACTTAAACAAGGAAATCAAAGAAGGAATTACTTTGCATAAACAAGCAAAAACACGTCAGGCCAGCAGATTTCAGCTTTCTCTGGTTAATGAGCGCTGCACAGCCACGTTGTGTAGTACAGACGGATGAGCGCTACAGGGCTTCTCGGCCTCAGAGTACAGTAAGGCTTTTTGAACACAGCTCCCACATGCAGTTCCTGAAACTTTCCTGTTGGCTCCCGGCATCGTTTATTTGCATAATGGGCGTGTCGTCGTACTTTCTTGGTGTTTTATGTACTGGTTGACAGCCTGGCCTCAGTGTTGAAGGCTATAAGACCGAGCTACCAGTTTCTGTACTGCTGAGTGTGACTATGCAGGCAGAGTACCACAGTGTTCACCCTTGCATTGCTGCTGATCATATCGTCAATTTATTTGGCAGTCAAGTAATACTAAAACTACAGCTTTAACACAAAGACATCATTTCCTGAATGAGAATTTTATAGTTCTAATGAAGCTGTAATGATATGCTCAGAAAAGCAGGTAATTTATCTCCATTTAACCATTTAACCATTTAACCGTAGTGGAACCCTTTTTAGAGCTATACTGAACTAAAGGTCCTAAATATTTAAGGAGTTTAAGACTTTAAGGAGCTTTTCCTTTAATTTCTAAATTTACAGAACCATTTAATCAAGTAAAGAAAAATTAATGCAGCAATCTTTAAGGAAACCATTAAGGAAAACCAACTGATCTTTATTGCTGCTAATACAAATTTACAGAGGAAATACATCAATTAATATGATGTAATATAAAGGGTTTTTTTGTCATGGTCCTATACATAGCCACTGCCTTGACTTAAGAACCCTTAAGGAACCTGTTTTTAATAAAGGTACAGTTTAATAAACTATATTTTTATTTTTTATTATTTTTTATTAATTAATATATATTATATTTTTTATTATATAATAAAGTTTAATAAACACTAAACTTTTCAATAATCCAGACACCAGTCACATTGACCCCGTTTACACCTGCTCACGTCATGTGACTAGTGTCTGGAGTGTATCCTGGTCAAATTTTAACCACATGAATTTACACTGGGTAGGCCAATGCGTCTCCGGTTAGTCGGACTGAAATCTGATCACTGTGTGGGATGAAATATGCAAATTCGCTCGTTGCAGGACAATTATTACCAGTTTTCGGTTGTACTGGGAGGGGTTTTGGTTGTACTGGGTATGAAAGTAATACCACTAACCCATGCTATCGAACAACTAGCTATGTGGTATGTTAATGAACAGTATCGGTTTACTTGGAAACCTCACAAATTCAGAAGGTGTGGAGTGGAGAAGGTGTGGTTAGAGCTGATGTCTTATGCTCAGCTGTTGTGTTCAGATGCCTTGTGGTCTGGGAAAGGTCAGGACAGGTCGGGACAAAACCTTGAACCTGTGTTTCTTGGGGGGATGGGGGTTGAAAACAATAGTTGTGATTAAAAAAATCTAAAAAATACTTCTAGGAATGGTCCAAATTGGTTTTTATGGTATGATAACGTCTCCGAACAATATCAACAGGTTTCGGTTGTACTGGGAGGGGTTTCGGTTGTACTGGGAGGGGTTAGGGTTGTACTGGGAGGGGTTTCGGTTGTACTGGGGGGGTTTTGGTTGTACTGGGGGGGTTAGGGTTGTACTAGGAGGTGTTTTGGTTGTACTGGGAGGGGTTAGGGTTGTACTAGGAGGTGTTTTGGTTGTACTGGGAGGTGTTTTGGCTCTGGGAGGGGTTTTGGTTGTACTAGGAGGTGTTTTGGCTCTGGGAGGGGTTTTGGTTGTACTGGGAGGGGTTTTGGTTGTACTAGGAGGTGTTTTGGCTCTGGGAGGGGTTTTGGTTGTACTAGGAGGTGTTTTGGCTCTGGGAGGGGAGGTGTTTTGGTTGTACTGGGATGGGTTTCGGTTGTACTAGGAGGTGTTTTGTTTGTACTGGGAGGGGTTTTGGTTGTACTAGGAGTTTTTTTTTGGTTCTACTGGGAGGTGTTTTGTTTGTACTGGGACGGGTTTCGGTTGTACTAGGAAGTGTTTTGTTTGTACTGGGAGGGGTTTTGGTTGTACTAGGAGGGGTTTTGGTTGTACTAGGAGGGGTTTTGGTTGTACTAGGAGGGGTTTTGTTGTAGAATGTGTCTTAGAGAGACGGATGTGTTTACACTGCTATAACATGTGGCTCAAAAGCATCTCAGACCTGTTCCTGAAGTGCTTTGAGTGATCGGATTTGGTTTCAATGAGTCTAAATAAAAGTGTGTTAATTTTTTATAGCACTTTTGAATTTGTGATTTCTAAGTAAAACTGTACTGTTCATTAACATACCACATAGCTAGTTGTTCGATAGCATGGGTTAGTGGTATTACTTTCATACCCAGCACTTCTACACTATTCAGGTAACGTCTACGTCCTACACCCGTTTGTGACGATCTAGTAAATGATCTTTAAAGAATCCTCCCACAGCTTCTAAAAAGCGTCTTGGTTGTCTATGCTTGGTAATACTTCAAAAAGGCCTTTACTTTCCAACTCAGCAGCTAAAAATGTGTTTTCAAGAACAGTCATAGTGTCAGACCGAAGAGGCGTTAGTCTTCAGCCTAGATAACAAGCATCTGAAGACTATCTCACAGTACGATCTGAAGTGGTGGTGAGAATGTTGGTGATTATTACTGTTTTGACAGCAGATCAGGCTGGTTTTTCCTTTTCCTGCTGATTCAGATTCCTAATAATCTGATCTGAACTGTGGTCACAGTAAGAACTGTGACGTGGGTAAACTGGAGAGGAGAAGGTGTGGTTAGAGCTGATGTCTTATGCTCAGCTGTTGTGTTCAGATGCCTTGTGGTCTGGGAAAGGTCAGGACAGGTCAGGACAAAACCTTGAACCTGTGTTTCTTGGGGGGGCATTTGAAAACACCAGTTGTGATTAAGGGACTATGGACTATGTATTATGGACTCCTAGGAATGGTCCAAAATGGGTTTTATGGTATGATAACCGTCTCCGAAAAATAACAGGTTTATGGTAACTCAGTATGCAGTATTTCATCAATCTTCCTTTTTGTTTTTCTTCTACTTATTATTATTATTATTATTATTATATTGTTTTATAAATAAATAAATAAGAAAACTATTTTTTTATTATGGATTAATCTGCTGATGTATTTTGTCCATTAATCGACTGATTGTTTGGTTGTTAAACTCTGAAAACAGAAAGAAATTGAAAAAATTGATGGGATTTGGTTTGGTTTGGATTTTTTACCAATATTAAATCAATTAGTTTCAAATAAAGCAAATATACAGTATAATAACCATACATTTTTTATATCATGGTATACCAAACAACAGTATACTGCTGCAACCCTGGTGTAACCCTAAAATACCAGGGAGAGCATTTTGGAGATTTTGGCTGATGGTCTAAGCTTTAACCTGGTCTAAGCGTTAACCTGACAAGGTGGTTAAAAGCTGGTCATCCAAGTGAAAACATACACTATACTGGTAAGTAAGCTAGTTAAACTGGTTGACCAGTTTGGCTCTTGACCAGTATAGGGTGCGCTTTCTTTGATGGACTAGCTGGTCTAGCATACTACTTTTTTGGACAGTGTACTGTCTCAGAAATAATTGTGATAGATGATATTATTGTCATTGATCATTTTAGGACACTGATATTAGGGCTGGGCGACATAAAAAAGATGATCATCACTTTAGTGATCACTTTCGTTACCGTGATACACGAATCTGAATATAAATCACTGTACTCAGTCCAGCATTCTGAACAGCAGTTTTTTAAGAATCTGATGACGCTACTAATGTATTTTGATCAAATGTATCGTAATAATGTCTTTAAATATCGTGATCTTTAAATATTGTGATATAATATTTTTATCATATCGCCCACCCCTAACTAATATACTGATAATATATTAACACAATAATGCAATAACACATCATAATCATATCAATATAAAAAGGTATATTTTTGCAATACTGAGAATTATTTAGGTGCATGTTCATATACATTCTATGGCCAAAAGTATTGGGACACCTGCTCATTCATTGTTTCTCCTGAAATCAAAGGTATTTTAAAACAGTGCGTCCTGCTTTTGTTAGAGTAACCGTCTCTACTGTCCAGGCAGGAAGGCTTTCTACTAGATTTTGGAGGAGCACTGCTGTGAGGATTTGGTTGCATTCAGTGCCATCACTCCAGAGAACACAGCTCTCCACTGCTTCCCAGCTCAATGTTAGTGCTTTTTGTACCTCTCTAGCCCCACGCCTGGAATTAGGCATGGTACCAATACACTACAGGACACAAAGAGTCCTATTCTATTGGCAATACTTCTCTACAGGGACTAGATAAGCTGTGTGTGTACATTTACATGTCTGTGTCAGCAATGGTGTGCAACCTAAAAAGAGCTGAATGCACTCATCAGAAGGGGTGTCCACAAACATTTGGACATTTAGTGTGCTTCTGTCCTGTCTAAAGGCCACAGTCCGGTATCGGCCACATTCCATATCATCCGAGGCTCCAGAGAAAAAGCAGACGTGAATATTTCTCTGGTACCTGTTTTGGCAGAACGTGGCAAACACTGCTGTCTGTCTAGTCAGGGAGACAAATATAACCGAGTGGTGCTAAAAAAAAAAAAACAGAAGCAGGGTTTTAGCACTGCCAATCACGTACTGTAGTGGCACTACACAGCAGAGGTGCCCGGGAGATTTCGCGTCCCGCAGCGAAACTGCATCAGATCCATCTCTGCCAACAGCTGGAATAAAGACCAACAGTAAGCTAATAAGCTGCAGTGTCAGCAAAGCTCTACTGCCGTGTTCGAAAGTTCCTCATATCGAGACAGTGACTAAGACTTGCCTGAGCGGAAAAATTCTCCAGCACCTGAGCCCACTGCACAGCTACAGAGCTGCCTGACGCACATTTATCTAGAAGAAGAAGTTGTCTGCGCCGCTTCAAACCCAGGCAAACAGACATCCAACCTGGAGGAACACAATACAATACACTGAGTAGGGTTGGCAGTGCGATACGTATCCCAATACAGGGGTTACGATACGATATACTGCAGTATATTGCGATACTGTAGCATAAACCAATTAAAAGAAGTGTCATGATATAAATGTAAACTATTAAAAAAAGTATATATTGTGTATTTGAAACTCAAAATACTGAGATATATTATGGCAAAACATACTAACGCAAGTAGAGATGCACTGATACTACTTTTTCCTTTCCGATACCGATACCTGATTTTCAAATCTGCTCATACCGAGTACTGATGCCGATTACAACTCTGACTTACATACTGGATAGACGGCTCTAAATCCTGATATTCCACTTTTTATAGGCTGTACCTTTTTATATCTGATCCCAAATAAGATCTAATAAGCTTGAAAGAGAGTGGTTAAACTGGTTGTTTAAACTAGTGTTGCAACGATACCGATACTGTATCGGTATCGGGGCAAATGCTGGCACTTACACACCGTATCATGTGTATAAATATCAGGATTTAGAGCCAACTAGTCAGTATTTAAGTCAGAGTTGGTACCGGTATCGGTACTCAATATCGGCAGATACTTAACAATCTGATATCGGTATCAAAAAGGAAAACGTAGTATCAATGCATCTCTGGTTTAAACATTTGGTTTCATAAAATATGCAAACAAAAATGTTCTACATAAAAAAATGGGAATTAATGCCGATACCGATACTGTATCGGTATCGACGCAAACGCTGGCACTTACACACAGTATCGGTATCGGAGGTAGAGAGCACAGATACCATGAATCTTACTGGGACCCTATTTTTTATTTGATTTAATTTAATTAAAAATTTTCCTCTTTCAAGCTTATTAGATCTTATTTGGGATCAGATATAAAAAAGCACAACCTATAAAAAGTGGAACTCTATAAATATCAAGATTTAGAGCCGACTAGTCAGTATTTAAGTCAGAGTTGGTACCGGTATCGGTACTCAATATCGGTAGAAACTTGAAAATCTGATATCGGTATCAGAAAGGAAAAAGTAGTATCGATGCATCTCTAGTTTAAACGTTTGGTTTCATAAAGTATGCAAATAAAAATGTGAACTATTGCCGATACTGATACTGTGTGCAAGTGCAAGTTTCTGCGCCGATACCGATACAGTATCAGTGCAACTGTAAACACGATACTTTGATATCTCGATATTTTCCTACACCCCTAACACTGAGCACACTAAAACACCCTAGCCTAGCCCAAACACAGCTCCGAGCCGGTACTGCCACAGCAGGTGGGCAGTGAGAGGTGTGTAGACCCTTGTCTTTCAGATCAAACTGCATAGCTCTGACAGGCCGAAATATCCCACACCAGCTGCCTCGTTCAATCCCACTCACACTAGTCACACGTTTCAGCAGAAGAGCGATCTCTCAACATCTGGCCTGCACAACCGACAAGGACAAAGCCGGTCATGGTAATGACAAACGTTTAGCCCAGACACGACCTCCTTTGTGCTGCAAACCTGAGGATCCATAATATCTGACCACCGGTTCGACCACACGCTTACACAAGAGGTCAATACGCCATCGCATCGACGCGTCAGACAATGCCAGTTTGGGCTGTCTGGGGTCCAGTCAAAATATGCAGCACCTTCTATACAGTGAAACCTTTGAATGTACATACACAACATGTCCAAAGGTTTGTGGACACCCCTTCTAATGAATGCATACAGCTACCCTTTGCTGAAACAGCTTGTCTAACCCCTGCGGAGAAGTACTGCCAATAGAATAGGACTCTTTGGAGCAGATCAACATGAACCTATTGGCATCATGCTGCCTAATGCCAGGCGTGGGCTAGTAGAGGGGTATAAAGCCCCCCAGCAGCACTGAGCTGTGGAGGAACTGTGTTCTCTGGAATGATGATTGGTGCTCCATCCATGACTTTTGGGCTGAGTTGTGGAGCTGGAGATGAGGTGGCATGGTGATTATTAAACATCCTAACCTCATGTGGCTGAATGCAATCAAATCCTCACAGCAGTGCTCCTCCAAAATCTGGCAAAAACAGTAGAGACAGTTACTCCAACAAATGCAGGAGGTACGCAGAAGTCACGGGTTAAGGCCGGGTTTCTTTTCATTAATTTCAGTCACAGTCACGCAAGTTTCAGCTTTTTCAGCGTGTCGTATAGCGCCCCCCATCCCCCCCGAGGTTTTGTTTGGTACGGCCTACAGTACAACTACAGTGGATACCCATGCGAACATTTGCTCACCCTAGCATTTGGCTCAAATGTCTCTAAGAGGATGATCAGCACACACTCAAGCAGGTGTGTCCTTGAACTGTTTTGACTGGTACTGTATTACTCTAGTAAAATATTGTTAAAACTGAGAAGCAACCTGGTAAAATCTAAATATCACTGGTATATAGGGGACAATTTGCTAGAGATGGCCAATAAGACAATATTTTATCATACAATACGCTTTTATTAGTGTCTCATGGGTATCGTCAGTGCCTAAAAATATTTATATACTATTTAATAGTATGGTGTAGTATTTGGAAAGCAGTTTTTACATATTTTACGATACATATTGTATATCGTAAAAGAAAAAAAATCTTTAAATATCATGATATTATTTTTTTTCCATATCGTCCCACTCTACATATCGCCCAGCCCTATACCATGATCAGATTTGTCCAATATATATAAAACTGCAAGTCATCAATATCCCCCCCACCAGCCTCTTTATAAGCTCCTTGTAAATCTACAGGCATCAGACTTGGACATTTATTTACCAGGATACACAAAACTATTTACATCCAAAAAAGGATGAACAACGGGAGTGGGGGAGGGGGGGGTTCAACGGGGGGGTGATTTTTGCATCCCCTTGTTTCCCCTTCAAAAGGTACATAAGAATGGTGTATAGCTTCCATGTGATGTTTCATAAGACTTGCTACTGGCCACCTGGGTGGCCATGCTGGACTAGGGAGTATCCTACATAGCTGCCACAGCATTTCGCCAACATTCAGACCACACTGAGCCTTCACGTCTCCTCAAGGTCACATTCCAGGCCTATTCTTAGCCTGTTACCTTTGGGAAACACTCATTTTTGCAGATTTTCCGTGCTTTCCTTTTCTCGTTGCAGTTTATATATAATTTTTTGTTCCTTACAGGGAGCCACCAGTACATGCTTTGGCTCTTTCTATCCTCTAATAATTGCTGTACGTATTACTTTTTACATTTGAAATGCATGTGAAAATACATGGGAATACTTAACTCATCACATTTATACCAGTTTAAGATAACAACAGCATTTCCAAGCTCTTACCTATTCTCAAAATTACCCTCCAGTCGGCAGTAAAGTGAGGCATTGGCTTCTTTAGAGCTGTCAACCAGCTGAGGAGGCAGTGAGGTGAAGGTTTTAGAGCTACAACATAAGAAAAAAAAAAAAAACACTGATGGACAAAAAAAAAATTAAATAAATAAAATAGATTCAGAATGATCTTCCCCAGAGGAACGGCACAAATCAACTGAAATGGCGGTCTTGGACGCCCCATCTCCAGCGCAGGGATCCCATAAAAGCCTAATCATCTCCGCCGCTCGGCCTCGGCTCTCTAAGCCTGAGTGGATGTAAATATTAGCAGCGGCTTGTGCGCTGCACAGAAGCCTGGGCTAATGTGGCACCCATCACACGCATCTGACAAGCCTGACCCCCCGCATCATCTCCATGTATCATTTTGCGCTGCTTCAGTGCCGTTAATCAATTTAGGAGGCAGTAATGATGCTCTCTAGGCCATCCCAAGGGACTCCGCATTATAAAGAACGTACATTATTTATCAAAGGCTGGAACTGGGGGCCTCCATTAGGCCTTGGCTTCACTAAAAAAAAAATGTGGAGGGAGGGGAATGGTAGAAATGGAGGGAGAGCGATTGAGAGAGAAAAGAGAGTGCATCAGAGAAGATAAGGTAGAAGCAGTGATGACACAACACCATGTTCTCTGTTCTTGTACGATATTAAAAGCTTCAGAATCAGCAATACAACGCAATTATACCCGTTTCCTCATCAGTAGGCCAGATATCAATATCAGATATCCACTGAGAGCAATACACCATCTCTATGCAGTAAAACCCACCAGAACCGGCCAACAAAGCACTGGCTGGAGCTCTCGAGTGTTGCAAACGTCTAAGCGCCTGCCCTACCACTGGGAGACCACCAGTGATGCCACAGCTATCCGTAAGTCCCGGAGCACACAGCTGGCCTCTCTCTCTCTTTCTCTTTGAGGTGGTAGGACGGTCCTCCATTTCTCCCCATCGCTAGGTCAGTCACGATTATTATGTTTTCAGCTTATCCTGCAAGATATGGACCTGCTGACCTCTATACTGCTTAAGGATTACGCAAGGCTCCTCAGTCACAGGCCGCTAGATGGATCAACGGAGCTTGTGCATGACTTCAGAAGCCCACTGAAACCAGTGTTGTACTCCATGTAGTCCAATAGTCCAATACCTCAGCTTGGAGGAAGCTAGGATGCTAGTCTTTCGCCTTCCCAGCAGCGGTGGTATTGTGTGATGGGGGAGTCCACACTTCACGAATTTGGGAGAACGCAGATCAAAAATTGAAGACCTCTGCAAACGGACGGCTGAGTTTCTTCTCTCGGCATCTGAGGAGCTTTTTCTCTGAGCCAAGAGGAGACAGACGAGCCAGATGATCCAAATATGCTTACGCCTCGGCACAGATGGAAAGCAAATGTTTGGAATGGCAAATTAACATACATCACCTGTGGTATGCAGCCTGCTCGAGGTCGAGAGAGAGAGTAAGAGAGAGAGAGAGAGAGATGAGTTGAAATATAAAGGGAAATACTAAACCCCAACACAACTGCCAGACTCCACCCAGAGTTGGAACATTTTATGTGCGGATCAATGCGACATATTGTGCATCATACATCACTCTGTGAAGTAGGGCTGGGCGATATATCATAAAAATACCAGATCACGATATTTAAAGATTCTTTTTACGATGCATATTTATTACAAGACTAAAAACCTCTCCCGTACTGAACACAGTGATTTATACTCAACATCTGCTGCTCTTCATCTGGGTAATTAACCCAGTCTAATTACACTGTTAGTAATGAAACCTGCAGCTGATCAGTGTTTAATAAGCACTAACAGCCTCCTCCATATGATTAGGAAAGCATCTTATCACGATACAAAATTTATTCAGTGGTTTGTGTGGCGCAACAGATAACACCACTACCTGCCACTGAGCTACCACACCATGTGAGAGACTGGGGTTCAATTCCCGGTCTGGGTGACTGTGCTGCTGCGCTACACCAATAAGAGTCCTTGGGCAAGACTCCTAACACTACACTGACCCACCTCTGTAATACGAGTAACCTTGTAAGTCGCTCTGGATAAGAGCGTCTGCTAAATGCCATAAATGTAAATGTAAAATGTAAATCCCAATATGATAAAATATCGTCATATTGCCCAGCTCTACTGTGAAATATGGTGAGGTATCAATGGCCAACTCTACTTTAGAGATGGTAAAATAAAGTGAAGTAGTCAGTGACAGTCACAAAATCCAGAACTCTATTGGAGAACACTTTACAAGTAGTGTTGCACCGATATCTGCGCCGATACTGGCACGTACACACTGGATTGGTATCGGTATCATCAATAGAGAGCACCGATACCATGAAGCTTACTGATGCCCTTTAATTACTTTGTTATGAAACCAAATGTTTAAACAACCAGTAAAAGCCAGTCATAAATAGCTATTATCATTAAACAGATATTTAATAGGAAAAAAAGTGGAACACTATAATAATCAGGATTTAGAGCCGTCGATCCAGTATTTAAATCAGAGTTGGTGTCGGTATTGGTCTTCGGTATGGTGGCAAGATGCTTAAAAAAAATCTGGTATCAGTATCAGAAAGGAAAAAGTGGTATCGGTGCATCCCTAATTACAATAAAAAAAATACTGTGCGACATCTTGAGTGTGAGTCTCAATACAGTCTGATATACAATTCAATATAATATGATACATTGTAGGGATGCAAAGATCCGATACTAGGATCGGATATCAGTCCCAGTACTAACACAATTATCTGGATCTGGTATCAGATTATTAGGCCGATTCACAGGACTGATCCATTTACTGATCGGTAATTCTGGGCTACATAACTCAGGATGGGAGTAACTTACAGACTCGATACACATGTCACAGCAAACGGCCAGACTTTCCCTATCCTACCAATGATCTCTACCAGCTATCAGCAAGTAACCCAGCTCAGACTTCGAATTTCAGAATAAAAGTCCTGAGCCCAGACGACTCAATGCCAAGGTCCAGCACAAATAAACAGTTCAGTTCATTTATATCCGTTTTCATTTGTTATAGTTTGTTGTACAAAGTTAGTAAAGTAATGTTTACGTTAATCCTGATGCCTTACGTCTTTCTTACATGGTGAAATATATGGTATATTAATTCAACAATGATATATCTGATCGGTATTGGGTATCGGCTGATATACAAAGTCTGTATCGTATCGGTATCGGAACTGAAAAAGTTGGATCGATGCATCCCTGATCCGTAATACTGTAGGGATACAACAATGCATCAAAAGATCATGATATCGCAATTCAGAACGCCTAGGTTTGTAAGGAGGTAAGCTTCAATCAAGCCACACTCCTGTCTCCTGGCGTTAGTCTGTAGTCTGATTATTAGATCAGATAACAGGGTGGATACAGTAATGATATTTCTTATTTTAAAGTTTTTGTTCAAAATATTGGCAGAATATATATATATTATATATATATATATATATATATATATATATAACTGTGAAACCAGTATCATGAATCAAATGGAAACGTGGTCTGAGAGTATCGTTACACCGCTTACAGTATTGTTTCATTTTTAGCAGGGCTGGGCAATATTACGATATTTTTGTCGTATCGTGATAAATTATAAATGATAAATTATTATAAACAGTGTAATTAGACAGCTGTTTAATAAACATCACTGTACTGAGTGGTAGTGTATCTGAATGGTAGTTTTTAAGAATCTGTGGCTCCTGATGTTTTTTGTCTGCGATTAAATATCATGTATCGTGATAAATATCATGTATCGTGAAAGTGTCTTAAAATATCGTGATGTAGTATTCATCATATCGGCCAGCCCTAATCGGCCAGCCCTTTCACATTCTTGCAAAGCGTAACCCAGCTAACATAAAATGTCAAATGTCAAAAATAACATTCTAGAAACGTGACTAGGGCTGGGCGATACGGTAAAAATACTATATCACGATATAGAAAACATTTTTCACGATACACGATATTTATCACGATACATGTGATCCTCACAGACTAAAAACATCAGTAGCGACAGATTCTACTTTGTTGATTTGTGATTTATACTATATACTATCATTAAACCAGTCTAATTACACCGTTAGTAATGGACCAATAGTCTAGGTCAGATTCGTGATGTGTTTCGTGAGTTGTTCACAGCTCTACGCCTATGATAATGGTTCCCACTGTCCTCGTAAACTTAACGGATCCCCCATACGGTTGTTGAATAAGGCCTAGTGTTTTCACTTATGTAGGTTGCAGTGGGCCTATATTCCAAGTAAACACGCTGAGAATCTCATGTATCGTTCGATACGAGAATATCGACAACGGAAAACCACCAATATTTCAAAACATTTCTACGTGATTAAACACCGAAAGTCCTTCCGAGTGGACTGGTGTGAAACGCTCACTTTAGGTTTTTACAGGAAACGGTACACACAGGTACACCGCCTCATGTTGGAGAAATTGCTTTACCGTAGTTTTGAGAAGGTTTGAGCTTATTATGGTGGAGGGATACATGCACAGCGTTGTTTGGCAAAAAAGTCCCTAAGGAAAATTGACTTTTTTAGGTTTTAACCTCATTAACATTAAATATGAAGCTCATGTAAGACACGTAAAGATGGATTTGGATAGTTAATAAAAAGTTTTGGCCCTGTAGATACGAGGTTTCTATCACCACCACTGTACAGAAGATCCAGACCATGCAGAAAATGAACTAGGGCTGGGCGATATGGTAAATGATCACGATATTTATCACGATACACGTCATCACAGACTAGAAACATCAGTAACGACAGATTTTTATATGAACACAGTGATCTGTAATGAAACCTGCAGCTGATCAGTGTTTATTAAGCCGAATAACAGTCTCCTCCACATGCTTAGATATCAATAAATATCGAATAAATTTGATCACGATACGATAAAATATCGTTCATCTCATTGCCCAGCTCTAAAATCAGCACAGTAGACGTTTCTGGTTTTAAAAAGGATGGTGGAAGCAGCTCTACGACCTTGCCCCACCATGTCACTCCCACTCTTCTACCATTCGGGCAAACCACACACTGTAAAGTCCAGGAGGACGGCGCTGGAAGGAAGGCACGGTCGTGGACGTCCGATTTTCTGGGCCGGATCTTAGGCCATGTGAAGGCGGGCGAGATCTTGGTGGTGGTTGTTGTTGTTGTTGTTGTTGTTGTTGTTCAGGCCATCCCAGCCAGAACCTGCACCTCCTTCCTCCCACACAGCATGATCTACCCAGATACCGTCCTGCAGAACGCTCTGCGCCCAAACAATCCAACCAAACCGTGGACAAGGACGAATTCTTGTCCTTTGAGTAATCTGATATGTCATCTTCAATGATGTCAGGAATACTGACTGTGGTCTATCAGCTCCTGCATGCAGAGAGCACTGATGCACCATGACTGACCTAATGAGTGGCATGTATAGGGCCTAATTTGCATTTTGTAGAAGACCCCCATTGCCAGCACTGCTCCTTATCAACCTATGGTGGACTGAGCAGCATCTGAGAGCCCAAAGATCTGGCCATTCACTGACCCTTCAAGCATGGTCACCAGAACCATCAGAACTGCATGAGTGCCCATTGAGAAGCTCCTCACACCAGTGCAGAGCACATGCAGTGGGTTGCAGAGGTTTAACCCAGCGTAAACATCTCACAACACCAACACCAACAGAGACCCCTGACACCCCTAAACAACAGTGCAAGGTGGGCTTGCACCACCTTTGGAGACCTGCAGAACTTGCAGGTTGTGACCCAAACATCTCCAGAACATCAGGAGCTGATCTGAGAAATCCAATTTGAATGCATATCACACACCAACCAGCCCACAGCAGTGACCTCCTCACTCCCAGACACACACACACGTATATACACATATACACACGCGCGCGCGCGCACACACTCAAGCTCTCAGTACGAACCTCCAACAACTTCTAAAAGTTCAGCAACACAAATCAAAAAGTTTAGGGGCGAATTTCTGCGCTCGTGCACGCTCACGAGCAGACGACGCGGAGGAAAAACACGTGTTTTAAGCAGAAAAAGTGAAGTTTTGCACTACCTCGCGCTCCTCCTCCGTAGCTCCGCTGCTCTCAGCCCGAGCTGATCCGCTTTCGCCTAGAGACAGAGCGGCGCCGGCCGCCTCACCCTCCGCACAAAACTACTCGGATCACTCCGCGGGAGGGAGCGAGGCCCGGTCGCGAAGCTGTTCCCGTTCCACCTTAAAAACACAGCGTGCGGCCCAGAGCCGCGCCGGGGCGCCTCAGTTACAGAGGGCCCATTTAAGGTGGAACGGAGAGTTGGGAAGGAAAAGTCTAATTTCTTGGCATTTTTTAGACTCTATCGTTTTTAATCAACTAATGATGCTGCAGAATACTAATGGAAGCGGTTCTTGCCAGGTAGAAGGTGGGTTCAAGGTGGGATTAAGCTCTGAGTGGGTCTGAGTTGTTACTGGGACCTTGTTGGGCTTTCCAAATGGGCCCTATCGCTACAGGCTACCAAATCTTACAGGGGTCCCATCTTGGCCTCATTTGCAGCGTGTCATCCAGATGGGGCCTATGTTTAA
>NC_132881.1:44199270-44249270 GCF_030463535.1 Salminus brasiliensis
GAGACAATGCAAGTAAAATGTCAGAGGTCTGAGGAGTTTAATGCCTCTGAAATATAAGCTCTTAAAAATAGGTTCTTCAAGTGTTCTTGAGAAAATACAAGAAATGGTACAAGTAATATTTAGGATATGGGTGTAATGTGTTTTCTAGGCTATACGGCTGAAAGTGGCCTTAACAAAAATATAAAGCTATGGTCACCTGCTGCCAGACTGGCTTTCTTTTATTTATCTTTTGTTACTCCATGAATAAAAAAACTAAATAAACTCTGAAAAGCTGAAAAGCCTAAGCTGCTTAAGTGTTTGGAAATACCCTGGAGCATTATGGGAAATGTAGTGCCTGTAGTAAATTTGCATGGCGTGTCCTATAGTTCTGCTCAGCAGTTCAATGTCAGCTCGGACTAAATGGGACGCTATGGTAGGAGACCCAGGAGGACCCTCTGGGGTCACAGAGACATAAAATCCAGAGGAACCTGAGGGACACCACAATCCAACATAGAGGTTTAGACAATGAGGCCTTCAAAAAATGCCAGAGGTCTGAGGAGTTTAATGCCTCTGAAATATAAGCTCTTAAAATGAGGTTCTTCAAGGGTTCTTAAGAAAATAAAAGAAACAGTACAGGTAGAATTTAGGATATGGGTCCTTTAACACATCTGAGGTAAATGTTGAAGTTTTAAAAAGGGTTCTTTAAGGGTTCTTTAAAAAAATGCAAGATAAAATACAGGTAAAATGCCAGACGTCTGAAGGGTTTAATGCCTCTAAAAGGTAAACTCCAAAAAAAAAGGTTCCTCAAGGGTCCTTTAGAAAAATATACGAGACAATGCAAGTAAAATGTCAGATGTTTGAGGAGTTTAATGCCTCTGAAATATAAGCTCCTAAAATGAAGTTCTTCAAGGATTCTTAAGAAAATACATGAAATAGTACAAGTAAAATTTAGGATATGGGTCCTTTAACACATCTGAGGCAATTTTTCAAGTTTCAAAAGGGTTCTTTTTAAAAAATTCAAGACTAAATACAACAAAAAAGCCAGACATCTGAAGGGTTTAATGCCTCTAAAATATATATGCTCTTAAAAAAGGGGGTTCTTCAAGGGTTCTTAAGGTAACACAAGATAAAATACAGGTAAAATGCCAGAGGTCTGAGGGGTTTAATCTCTACACACTGTTAAAATGGTTCTTCAAAGGTTCTTTAGTGGAATACAAGAAAAAAATACAATGTAGGAAACGGCTCTTTAGCACATTCACTCTACATTATAACACACCTCAAGCTCTAAGAAGGGTTCATCAAAGGTTCTTTAGAAAAATACAAGAGAAAATGCCAGAGGTCTGAAGATTGTAATCCCTCTGAAAAGTGCTCTCGGTTAAAAAAGGGTTCATCAAAGCTTCTTTAGAAAGTACAAGTAAAAATACAGAACAAATGGGCTCTTTAACACATTCAAGGCACATTTGAGCTCGCCTCAAGTTTTAAAAAGGGATCCTTAAGGATTATTTAGAAAAGTACAAGAAAAATGAAGTCCAGAAGTCTGAAGGGTTTAATGCCTCTGAAAGGTGCACTCTAAAAAACTCCTCCTCAAGCGTTCTTTAGAAAAATAGGAGAAACAATAGTAAAATGAAAAAAGGAGGTAGGATATGGGTCATTTAACACATTTAAGGCACATTATAACACACTTTAAGCTTAAAAAGGTTCCTTAAGGGTTCTTTAGAAAAGTATAAGAAACAATACAAGTTGGTGTGGTGCAGCAGATGACACCACTGCCTGCCACTGAGCTGCCACACCATGTGGTAGACTGGGGTTCGATTCCTGGTCTGCGCTATATCAATAAGAGTCCTTGGGAAAGACTCCTAACACTACATTGGCCCTCCTCTGTAATACGAGTCACCTTGTAAGTCGCTCTGGAGAAGAGCTTCAGCTAAATGCCGTAAATGTAAAATGCAAGAGGAGTTTAATGCCTCTTAATAATGTATTCTCTTAAAATGGTTCTTTAGAAAAATCCAAGACAAATGTAGGTGATGGGCTCTTTAACACATTCAAGGCACATTATAACACACTTTAAGCTTTAAAAAAGGTTCCTTAAGGATTATTTAGAAAAATACAAGAAAAATGAAGTCCAGAAGTCTGAAGGGTTTAATACACTCTGATAAAAAATGGTTCTTTAAGGGTTCTTTAGAAAACAAGAGGTCAGGTAAAATTGTAGGATATGGGCTCGTTAACACATTAAGTTCACATTCAGGTTTTAAAAAAAGATCCTCAAAGATTATTTAGAAAAATACAAGACAAAATGCCAGAGGTCTGAAGGGTTTAATGCCTCTGAAAGGTGCCATACAAGTTTGTTTTGGCTAACGGATAACACCACTACCTGCCACTGAGCTGCCACACCATTTGATTCCTGGTCTGTGCTACACCAATAAGAGTCCTTGGGCAAGACTCCTAACACTACATTGGCCCTCCTCTGTAATATGAGTAACCTTGTAAGTCGCTCTGGAGAAGAGCTTCAGCTAAATGCCGTAAGTGTAAATGTAAAACAAGTAAAATGCCAAAGGCATTCTCTTTAAAAAAAGGGTTTTTTAATGGTTCTTTAGAAAAATCCAAGAAAAAAATCCAAGACTAATGTAGGAGATGGGCTCTTTAACACATTTAAGGCACATTTGAACTCGCTTCAAGTTTTAAAAAAAGGATCTTCAAGGATTATTTACAAAAATCCAAGAAAAATGAGGGTTTAGTGCCTCTGTAAGGTGAACTCTCTTTAGAAAAATTAACAAATTAGCTTAAAAATACAAGATACAATACAAATAAAATGCCAGAGGAGTTTAATGGCTCTAATATATGAGTCTAAAAACATATTCTCTTAAAAAAGGGGTTCTTCAAGAGTTCTTTAGAAAATTGAACACATCTATCTATTTTAACACACTTTAAAAATGTTCTTTAATGGTTCTTTAGGAAAATCCATGAGAAAAAAAACTAAAAATATAAGAAGACTGAAGGGTTTAATGCCCCTGAATGGTACACTCTGTAGGAAATGGGCTCTTTAACACGTTCAAGGCCCATGTGAACACGCCCCTATTGGACTATTGTGCAGTAATTCCTCCACTGCAGAGGTGTTCCCAATGCCAAGAGCTTCGGCTTAGTTCAGACATCCACAAACAGGGTTCGAGCACAGTCACAGTTCATTTATCAGCACTGTTTTTCCTAAGCACCTCCACACAACTGAGCGCTATAATCACACACAGTTGGCCGAAACCCTCACAAAAGGCTTTGGAGACGTAGCTGACCAACAGCTGCAGGCTGAGTCACTTTTAGTCCCGACAGTTGAACTGCAACAACCAGACCCAGGCCCAGATTTAGCCTAAGTGTAGACTAAACTCCATTTCTGATTGTGAAGCATCAGTGCCATTACTCTTCAAACATCAAAATGTCTTTGTGAGGGATGCAAATTGGAACGAGGACGTGTGGAGTAATCTGATTAATGCATTAATGCAGAACAGCAGCGTTGATTCCCACCCAGATCACACTGCCAGGATCTCTGGCACTGATGTGGGCCTGCATGACAGACTTACTCACATCATTCAGTTGATAAGAAATGATTGAACATCTGAAGTCTTTCAGAGGCGTCTGGGCTGAAATGCTGTTAAGAAACTTTGTTCACAGTGGTGGTGATAGGATTCTTGAAGGATTCTTGAAGGATTCTTGAAGGGTTCTTGAAGGGTTCTTGAAGGGTTCTTTAGCAAAGACAACACTTTTACACTTACTAAGCACTTGAAGGCTGGACTAACCCTGGGTTGAGCTTCCCTTTGCTCTTAAAACGTCCTTATTTCTTCATGGCATGCATTTCACAAGATGCTGCTAATATTGCTTGTCTACCTACATAAATGTAAAATTAGAATTCCTCAAATGTGATACACTCTAAAATATATTATTGCAAAATACAAATAATTTTGAGCTAAAAAATAAAATAAAATCACTAAAACGCAGCACACAAAAATCTACATTTTTTGTATCATTATATTATGTGTCAGGCTTTACAGGGTTAGACTAAAAGGGGGAAAATGAATAATTTATTAGCCCAATTTGTCTTTCCAAACCAGTGGTGAGGGCAAGGGAAAGCACTTTTTAGACATTGTAATAATATATTATATATCATAATATGATCATATATGAATATATGAGTTTTAGTACTTATATCACAATTAAACAAGCAAATTTGTTAGTTTTATGCAGTATATCTTATCTGTTAGTTTTATGCGGTATGTATTATTTGTTAGTTTTATGCAGTATGTATTATCTGTTAGTTTTATGCGGTATGTATTATTTGTTAGTTTTATGCAGTATGTATTATCTGTTAGTTTTATGCAGTATATCTTATCTGTTAGTTTTATGCGGTATGTATTATTTGTTAGTTTTATGCAGTATGTATTATCTGTTAGTTTTATGCAGTATATCTTATCTGTTAGTTTTATGCGGTATGTATTATTTGTTAGTTTTATGCAGTATGTATTATCTGTTAGTTTTAATGCGGTATGTATTATTTGTTAGTTTTATGCAGTATGTATTATCTGTTAGTTTTATGCAGTATGTATTATCTGTTAGTTTTATGCTGTATGTATTATCTGTTAGTTTTATATGGTATGTATTATCTGTTAGTTTTATATGGTATGTATTATCTGTTAGTTTTATGTGGTATGTATTATCTGTTAGTTTTATATGGTATGTATTATCTGTTAGTTTTATGCGCTATGTATTATCTGTTAGTTTTATATGGTATGTATTATCTGTTAGTTTTATGTGGTATGTATTATCTGTTAGTTTTATATGGTATGTATTATCTGTTAGTTTTATGCGCTATGTATTATCTGTTAGTTTTATATGGTATGTATTATCTGTTAGTTTTATGCAGTATGTATTATCTGTTAGTTTTATGCGGTATGTATTATCTGTTAGTTTTATGAGGTATATATTATCTGTTAGTTTTATGCGGTATGTATTATCTGTTAGTTTTATGCTGTATATATATCTGTTCATTTTAGGCGGTATGTATTATCTGTTAGTTTTATGCAGTATGTATTATCTGTTAGTTTTATGCAGTATGTATTATCTGTTAGTTTTATGCAGTATGTATTATCTGTTAATTTTATACGGTATGTATTATCTGCTAGTTTTATGTGGTATGTATTATCTGTTAGTTTTATGCTGTATGTATATCTGTTCGTTTTAGGTGGTATGTATTATCTGTTAGTTTTATATGGTATGTATTATCTGTTAGTTTTATGCAGTATGTATTATCTGTTAGTTTTATATGGTATGTATTATCTGTTAGTTTTATGCAGTATGTATTATCTGTTAGTTTTATGCAGTATGTATTATCTGTTAGTTTTATATGGTATGTATTATCTGTTAGTTTTATGCAGTATGTATTATCTGTTAGTTTTATGCAGTATGTATTATCTGTTAGTTTTATGCTGTATGTATTATCTGTTCATTTTATGCAGTAAGTATTATCTGTTAGTTTTATATGGTATGTATTATCTGTTAATTTTATACAGTATGTATTATCTGCTAGTTTTATGCGGTATGTATTATCTGTTAATTTTATACGGTGGAGCATCAATATGATTTTGAAGCTCCTATTTGAAGGTAACAGTGCTCATAATGTTGCTTTAAAGTCTAAGCCATTGGATTTGCAGGGTATTGTGGGAACTATAGTGGGTTAGGAGTATTGCTGTGGTAACTGTAGTCTTTTTTTGCCCTCCTCCTGTTCCTTTTCTCTCTTGTCTTGTCACTTTTGGATTTGAAACGACAAAAAAGTATTACGACAAGTATTTCACCCAAATTCTGGCTTTAACATCTTATTGCAACTCATCAAATCATGCTGGATTGGACAAGGACTTGTGCCTACATCGTTCGGGGTGTGGAAACACACTGACCATGCTAACGTTGGCTAAAAACACATATTTACATATTGAAGTCCTAAAAGCACAGAAACAAACACAGCCTGTTTAATCCTATTGAATAAGAAGAGGTTTGGTTTTGGTGCAACTTTACAACACCAGGATTAATGATGTGTCTGAGAAACCAGGCCTGAGTCTTCTCTTCGCAGTGGGAGATTGTCTGTAATAGAGATGTGTGGACTGATCTGATAACGCATTAACACAGAACAGCAGCTTCCAGCAGGTTCTAGTAGTTCTAGCAATGCCAATTGCCAACACATTAAATATTTATGGTTATTGACACTAATAATATAGACCTACATTACGAACTCTTCATGTTGAGATGCTGGGCCTTCCTATTGAATGTGTGTTATCTGTAGATTCTTCTTGTTTCTTTTGTTATTTTTAATTTTTATTTTGAAATGATTCTTGTCACTCGCTGACATTAACCCCCTCAAACAGCCTAGGGTGTGTCGGTGGGCCGAACGTGTTATTTACAAACTTCTATTACCAGAGAAAAGCCCCACTAGTTTGAACAGAAGTCCCTGTAGTTACTGTGGGTAATAAGCCTTGCTGCATTAAGGGGTTAAATGACATTTAACTGACACTTACACCAAGAGAGATTGCTTGCACATCTTGCACTTGGCCAATAAAGAGGATTCTCATGAGGAACCAGTCGTGCAAACAGTTTCATTCTTACGTGGTCCAGGCCAGCTCGCGTTACAAACAGGCGCCTCCAGTGACACGGCGCTTTGCCAAAGCCTTTCTAGAAATAAGGGCTGTAGTGGTGATATTTAAATGCTGCCTGTCTCCAAGGCCTTTTCGATTTAGCCCAGTGGATCTGCCCCTGTCCTTCACTCTAGAGCACAGCAAGTGCAGGTCAGATGTTGTTGTTGTCCTGTTGTTGAACCAAAGTAGGATTTGCCTTGAGTCTCATATGTGCAGTGGTAACAGTCTGCCTCTGTATTACTGAGTATAGCACTGATCTGTCCTCAGTAGCACTCAGTTGCATTCATCTTCTCGTCCCTTCACAACAGCACCGTCCGGTGTGGCCCAGAGGAGGATGCGTTCCTCCTTTTCGAGACTTGGATTCTTTGAGTGAAGATTGTGGAGATCCCTGCAAATCCCTGTTTTTGAGCGATGCCATAAAAGAACCATGTTTGTTTCCATTTCTCCCACCTGTTCCTAGCTCCCCCTAGCACTAGCAATGCTCCAGACACCAGGAGGGCCACCACCTTTTTTTTTTCAAACTGCAGCTGATGCGGTATTGCCAGGCAGCCAACATGCTCGGACGACGTACTGCATAAAGCGCCAGGTCCCCCCTGCAGAGAGCGCGGACAGTTGTGCTCTCTTGGACTCCGGCTGCTGATGGCAAAGGCACCATGGCTCAGGATTCTAATACACAACCTGGATAGTAGAAGCGCATTAGACTGCTGAGCAACTCCTGCAATGTCTCCTGGTTCTTTAGACCTTTAATAACCCAAAGAACACTCCTTAGAAACTGTGCACATAGACATTCATAAAAGGTTATTTGAATTAATTGTAAATCTGGCATTTGTTCTTTACATTGTGTCAAACTGTATGATGGTTGGACGAATAGAAATGGTCCAAAATGACTTGGAATAAAATCTTTTTACATTGACTTTCATTAGGAAAAGGTTTTCCCTTCAAAGAAAAGATACAAGTTTGTAGGTTTTTGACGGATTTAAAAAAATGGCTTAATGCTGTCCTGAAGTCTTTAGTTTTGCAACTCTTATGTAACAGTGGTTTTTGTTCTAGTATGTCATACTTTTATCAATAATAGACAAAGTTACCCTGTAAAACTAATTTCTTTGAAGATTTGAACTGATGTGTTTATTAAACTCCTTGTTACCACCATGTCATGTTACTTATACTTATATACTATATATATATATATATATATATATATATATAAATATATGTACTTATATACTATATATATTCTGTCTACTATTTTATTTTATTATTTATCAGTTTTGTTTGATTTTGTCTTATTATTTAACTTTTATCATCTTAGTTTATTTTTATATTAAATATTTAATTTTATTATTTTTTTGTATTATTCTTACTCTCTATCCTATACTTTTGTCAATCACCCGTGAAGCACCTTGATTTTAACTTTATTTGTCTGAAATGTGCTATATAAATAAAGTTTTATTGCTTGACTGATTAATGTCCAAACCTACATTATATAGTTGGAAGTATTGGGACACCTACATAGCTTTTATGACATCCCATTCTAAACCCATAGGCATTGATATGGATAACATAATTATTAATATGAAGTCGGTCCCCCTTTGCTCTAAGCTCTACCAGCAGCAGCAGGTCTGGAGCTCTGCTGCAGTTGTTGAGTCAGTTGGAGGCTTTTCTGCACTCTGCTCTGAACTCAGCACTCGGCCCTGACCCCGCTCTGTAACTTTACGTGGTCTGACAGACACTCGGTGGACACTGACCTGCTCTCTGTGAGCTGTTCCTCCTAAACTCTTCCACTGTTCAATAATAACACCACTCACAGCTGATGGAGGAAGATCTAGGAGGGAGGAAATTTCACCAGCTGACTTGTTGTTGGTGGTGCAGCGGTGTCTCCTATTACATACAGAACCACGCTGGAGTTCAGTGAGCTCTTCAGAACCTCCCATTCTTTCAGTATTGTGAGTAGGAAAGGCAGACTGCATGGCTAGGGGCTTGGTTTTATACACATGTGGCAATGGGACTGAATGAACCACCTGAATCCAGTGATTAAGGTGTGTCCCAATACTTTTGTCAATATAGCGTATTAGATATAGACGTGTGTATGCTATATATAAGCGTGTGATGATTTAGACATGCAGTTTAAACATTGCTAACTGGTGTAAGCTTTAGTAACATCGTAGCTACACTAGCATCGTAGCTGCAGGGTAGTATGAGTAAATTGTGTAAATATGATTCTCCCACCAAGCTTTCACTTATGCCATGTGTCGCCATATGAGTTTTAGTTGCCATACCAGCCTTTGATTGGATAACAGTTTGGATGACTGGCGTTTGTTTAAATGGACAATGTGCTATTTGTACACAGGCTGTGTGTAAGATGAGCCTCCCTCTGCGACCCAACAGCCGCCTCTAAAGACACAGTTGGCCTCACCCCCAGCCCCCTCAAAACAGCGAGGAGGGTGGTCTGTCATACTGTGTCCCCAGGGTAGAGGAGAGGTATGATGGGACAATTGTGGGGCTTTGCATGTGGGCTGGAACTGACTGGAACAGCTGCCCCCTGGCCTGAACACCATATAGCCCATGCACTGCATACATCTACATTCTCACAAAGGAGGTTCCTCAAGGGTTCTTTAGTAATGGCAATGGTTTGATATGGAACCATGACAAGCCGAGAAACTATTTGATAGCTTAAAAGGATCTATAAAATATGAAATACTGCTCATGGATTATTCGTTATGACATCTAGTAAGTACCTACCAAGGAGTAGGACAGCCACTGAACTAGTGACAGGGTTATGGGCACCTAAGGCTCATTAATGTGATCCACCTTGCAACTTACAGGACCTACAGGATCTGCTGATAATGTCTTGCTGCCAGATCCCACAGTAGGCAGGTGTTTTTTCTGCTATGGCCGATCAGTGTATGTCAGAATTCTGAACTGCAAAGGCCTGACATTTACTATTGGTTTATTATCTTGGTTTTAGGATTAGTGAGATGATGTCAGAGAGCAGGAGGCTAGTGGAGCTCCGTAAGGTCGCTGGCTGAAGCTGTTAATGGATTATTAATAGACTAAGAGGGCTGAAAGAAGAATGAGCAGAGAAAGGATCTGAAGTGACCTGAAATGCTACTCATCCATTCAGGAGTAAAACCTTACTCTCATGCATTAACCCTTTCAACCTGCATGTGTGAACATACTTCAAACAAAACATTGCACATTAGTTACATGGTAAATTTAGAAAAAGTAGTACCTACTGAATAATTACTACTTTCTGAATTATCAACAAGTACTGAATAATCAATAAATACTAAATAATTAATATTTCCTGGATAATCAGTAGGTACTGAATAATCAATAAATACTAAATAATCGATAAATACTGAAAAATTAGTAGGTACTGGATAATCAATACATACTGAATAATTAGTACTTACTAAATGAGTAGGTACTGAGTGACAAATAGATACTGAATAATTAGTACTTCCTGAATAATTAGAAGGTACTGAATAAACCAATAGATACTGAATAATTAGTACTTCCTGAATAATTAGTACTTCCTGAATAATTAGTATGTACTGAATAATAAATAGATGTGAAAAAATAACTAGGTACTGAATAATCAGTAGGTACTCACTCAACAGACACTGAATAATTAGTACTGAATGAATAATAAGTGTACACCAAATAATTAGTCAGCATAATTAATACTTATTGAATAATCAGTATTTACTGAATAAATTGTAGTTATTGACCAATTAGTCGGTACTGAGTAATTACTGGGTGAGTACTGAATAGCATACTGAATCATATTAAAATAAGACATAAAAAATAAGGTTTCAAAAAATCTAAAACATTTCATACATAGACTAAATGTTCAAATGTTTGTGGACACCCCTTGTAAAAAATGCATTTAGCTACTTTAAGCACCTATGGCTGACACCGATGTGCAAATGCACACACACAGCTTGTCTTGTAAAGAAGTACTGGCAATAGAATAGGACTGGAGAAGATATGCATGAACCAATTGGCACCATGGCTACTAATGCAAGGCGTGGGCTAAAGGGGTTATAAAGCCCATCAGTATTGGAGCTGCATTCTCCGGAGGGATGGCACTCCATCCAGTACCTGTGGAATGAGTTAGACTGGCACTTGTGATCCAGAACTAATCATTCAACATCAGTACCTGCCTTTTGTGGCTGCATGCAATCACATCATCCTCACAGCAATGTCCCTGTGGTGGAAGAGAGCTATGGTGAGACAGTTGTGGGGCTTTGCATGAGGGCTGGAACTGATTGGAACAGCTGCCCCGTGGCCTGAGCATTATATAGCCCACGCCTAGTGTATCTACACTCTTAATAAGAAGGTCCTTCATGGGTTCTTTAGTAACGACAGTGGTTTAATATGGAACCATGACAAGCCAAGGAACCCTTTGTGTAAAGTAATTGCAGTAAAGGGGTGGGGGGGCCCTATTAATCCCCTCGATTTCAGAAGAACATGGTTCTAGACTGTATTTCCAAATGCATTTATCAACAGTGTCTTGCCTGAAGCCGAGATGATGTACTACGCATCTCACAGATGTTCCTCTAGTACAACACAGTGAGGTCATTTCTCACGAGAGTGTGTGTGTGTGTGTGTGGGGTGGGGGTGGGGTGGGGGGGTACGAGAGAAAGATCTGGAGATACTGTAAGCGTTAGGACACTGACATCACCCTTTTCCTGTGGAGCATTGGAAACGCTGTTTGGTGGGCTGAAAAAAAGCAGCCTTTCCACAGCGTCTGTTGTGTTTGTGTAAGACAGGAATAATAGCAGAGTAGCAGCCCACCGCTATAAATAAGCCCACCACTATTACAGACGGAAGCATAGAACTGAGGGACAAGCGGGAGTGTAGATCTGCAGATCTGAAGAGACAAGGCTTTGTGATTACTGTGATAAATAGTGATAACTAAGAAAAGTGCGCAGTTAAAGCAGATTTCACCTCCAGGCCGTTTCTAGACTGTTATTATCTTGTTGCTGTAATATTGCTAAATGGCTGCTAGGTGGTTGCTGTGGCATCCCAGGCGGTTGCTGTGGTTTTCCCAAGTGTTTGCTATAAGATCTCAGGTGATTGCTACAGTGTTCTTAGGTGGTCACTGTGGTATCCCTGGTGGTTGCTATGGTGTTTACAGGTGGTTGCTGAGGGATTGCCATGGTATCCCAGGTGGTTGCTATGGTGTTGCTAGGTGGTCACTATGGTATCCCTGGCGATTGCTACAGTGTTGTTAGGTGGTCACTGTGGTATCCCTGGAGGTTGCTATGGTGTTACCAGGTGGTTGCAATGGTGTTGCTAGGTGGTTGCTAGGGAATTGCCATGGTATCCAAGGTGGTTGCTATGGTGTTGCTAAGTGGGTGCTAGATGGGTGCTAAAAAAGTGCATTTCCTAGTGTTAGACCTGTTGCTGTTGTCAGCTTGTTGCTATGATGTTGCTAAGTGCCTGCTAGGTGGTTGCAGTGGCATCCCAGGTGGTTGCAATGGGTTTCCCAAGCGTTTGCTATGATATCTCAGGTGGTTGCTACAGTGTTGCTAGGTGGTCACTATAGTATCCCTGGGGGTTGCTACAATGTTGTTAGGTGGGTACTGTGGTATCCCTGGTGGTTGCTATGTTGTTGCCAGGTGATTGCAATGGTGTTGCTAAGTGAGCGCTAGATGGGTGCTGAAAAAGTGCATTTCCTAGTGCTAGACCTGTTGCTGTTGTCAGCTGTTTGCTATGATGTTGCTAAGTGGCTGCTGGGTGGTTGCAGTGGCATCCCAGGTGGTTGCATTGGGTTTCCCAAGCGTTTGCTATGATATCTCAGGTGGTTGCTACAGTGTTGCTAGGTGGTCACTATACTATCCCTGGGGGTTGCTACAATGTTGTCAGGTGGGTACTGTGGTATCCCTGGTGGTTGCTATGTTGTTGCCAGGTGATTGCAATGGTGTTGCTAGGGGATTGCCATGGTATCCCAGGTGATTGCTATGGTGTTGCTAAGTGGGCGCTAGATGGGTGCTAAAAAAAGTATCTCAGGTGGTTGCTACAGTGTTGCTAGGTGGTCACTATGGTATCCCTGGCGGTTGCAAAATACTTGCCCATTTTTTTATTTACCCCCCGAAAACAGTTTTTAAACCCTTATTCTGCTCTATCGTAAGAAGGGTGTAAGAAGTGATTGACCAGTCGTCTGCAGGACCTGCATTTCTCGCCCTTTCTGTCCATTACATGGAGGGGCTGAGTTGTCCCACTTACCGGACCAACTGGGGACGAAATCCAGGGGGAAAAAAATCCACTCTGCTTCAGTGCTGGAAGCTCAATGAAGGCGGTCTGGGACACGCTTGGTCCGAGAGAAGGGGGGTGGGTCTACCAAATGATTAGACAAGTCTGGCTCCACCTCTGGTCTCTACTGTGCAGACTCTGGCACAGTCTACAGCTCTACAGTCTTGGATTCATTTGTATATAATAGACGAGAATGGGACCACAGTGTCCACAGTGTTCAAATCCCATCCGCTAGTGAATCTCCTTTTATTGAATACGACGCTAACAGTGCTGGGATGGTGGAGGCGAGACCGTGCCTCCTCTGAGTCACACGAAGAACCACCACATCTTTTCAAGCTGCTGTTAATGCAAAGTATTTGGACGACAAGGCTAATTATGCTGTCTTGGACTTACAGATGGCTGTGGCATCGCTGAGGATCTCCCAGTGTTGGAGACAATGCTTTGATGAGATCTAAAGTTCACTGGAATTATGAATCATGCAGAGAAATTTTGGAAAATCTGTGGAGTTCCCCTTTGCAGTACAGACAGTGCGTATTGTTGGCATGTCTTTAAATGTAGTCCAGCAAATACAAATAAAGTGCAACAAATAAGAGCCACATACTCTCCCTACGGCTCCACTCAGCTATGATGTCACCCCATCAGTCCATTGATACTATTGCACCGTAACTATAGCAGCAGAGGTCGAAGGTCACGCAGATAGGCCAGTAAACTGCCTTAATCGAAGCGGTTCCTATGTGAGAGGGCTCGTAGGTATCGGGTTTACCCATAAGTCCCCTCCCCCTCTCCTCCGCTGGATCGGCCTCTCTCCCGCCTTCCTCCCCACTCCCCCCCCTCGCTCCCTCTGTCTGTAGCAGAAGAGAGCCATCGATCAGCGCCAATTAACCACGGCTCTCTGAGGACACCGAGACAGGCCCCCTGCGCACACACACATACAAGTACACACACAGCCACTGACCAGATACTGGCCTCTGATAACCTCTCCCTATTACGGATGTCACTTTGCAGCCGTCTGCTGGTGATCGGTTGTGTGCTCAGCATGCTAACAGCTGCCATTAACTAGGGGAACAACGGTACATGTATTTGTACCGAACGTTGCAGTATGGGGGTCGCAGTTCTTGTTGGAGGTCATGGTTCGGTGCATGTCGTCACACAGAGTATTAGGATAAATAAGAGTGTGTACGTACATGTCAACCAGAAAAAAACATAAGATGTAAACCGCTGGATGGATTTCCATGGTATTGTGGGAGCTGTAGTGTTTTACGAGTGTTGCTATGTAGCTGTATGCTGTTTTTCTTGTGGTACTGTACTTAAACCGAACCGTGAGCTCCAAACCACGCTACGAACCGAATCCAACGTCAGTGGACACCAAGGCTAATGATATGCTCTTAGACTCACAGATGGCTGTGGCATCACTGAGGATCGATCTTCCAATGACAGGGCTAGGGCTTAGACCACTAGAGAGCCATGAAAAGTATTTTTTATTGTCTCTCCAGGATAAATATATCTATAAAAACAAATGTTTTGCTCTAAAAAGAAATTGCTAATAATAATTGGGTACCTCATGTGCAACATCCTACAAAGAAAACAATCACCTATTTAACTGTCTGGTGAAAGCAGGGGCGCTGCCAGGGATTTTCAGCCCCATGAAAAGAAATTACACTGGGCCCCTATAACTCTTACAATTCTGTCAGAATACTCAATCAATACATTTTTAGGGTCCCTGTCAGTCACAGGCCCTTAGAACCTTCCTAACTCAACCCCACCTTAACCCAACCCAACCCCCTCTTAACCTAATCCTAACTCAACCCCACATTAACCCAGCCCTAACTCAACCCAACCCCATAACCTAACCCTAACTCAATCCCACCTCAACCCAACCCCATAACCCAACCCTAGCTCAACCCCGCCTTAACCCAACCCTAATTTAATCCCCCTTAACCCAACCCTAATTTAATCCCCCTTAACCCAACCCCTAACTCAATCAATACATTTTTAGGGTCCCTGTCAGTCACAGGCCCTTTGAACCATCCTAACTCAACCCCCCCTTGACCCAGCCCTACCTCAATCCCACCTCAACCTAACCCCCTCTTAACCTAACCCTAACTCAACCCCACCTCAACCCAACCCCATAACGCAACCCTAACTCAACCCCCCTTCACGCAACTCTAACTCAATCCCACCTCAACCCAACCCTAACTCAACCCCCTTAACCCAACCCTAATTTAATCCCCCTTAATCCAACCCCTAACTCAATCAATACATTTTAGGGTCCCTGTCAGTCACAGGCCCTTTGAACCATCCTAACTCAACCCCATCTTGACCCAGCCCTACCTCAATCCCACCTCAACCCAACCCCCTCTTAACCTAACCCTAACTCAATCCCACTTCAACCCAACCCTAACTCAACCCCCCTTAACCCAACACCTAACTCCACCTCAACCCAACCCTAACTCAACCCCACCTCAACCCAACCCTAACCCCCTAATATGATGCCCCTAGCCGTATGTAAGGACGTCCATTATAAATTTGAATGGAATTTTTTTTTTTTAAAGCAGTTTTTGACCCTGGGCTTCCCCTACAGGTGGGAAGTGTCACTTTTCCACCACTGCTGTAAATACAAATCATGCTTTGAGTGCTCCCTCAATGCTGTACACATGCACTTGTTGACTAGTTGACACTAATATGAGTTGGGTTATGCAGCGTTACACAATTCTGCTGAGAGGTCCTGTGCAGCTCCACTAAATCTCCATAGTGCAGTAGCAGCGTTCCAGCCTGGAGTGGCACTGACAGAGACGCCGTTCTCTCTGAAGCTGCTATTTTAAGATAAACCTGCCAAAGCTTTCATTACGCCCTGCAGCTCCAGTGCAAAAGCACGTCCCAGCCACCATGCTCATGTGGGGCTCACATGGATGTGACATGGGCTAGGTGGGTTCCAGGTGGGTTCCAGAGTTCCACTCATGGGCTCTGAGTGAGTTTGTACATGTGTTTTTACCAGGATCCAGTTAAGCTTCTCAAATTGGCCCTATCATTGAAGCCCACCTTAATCTCCCATGGGTCCCATCTAGGCCCCATTTGCAGTGCACAACCCAGATGGGGCCCATGTTTAAGCCCTCCTGGTCCCATCCCTGACCCAGGCGGGTAATGCGGTCAATGCGAAATCCCAGACATTTCGCACAATTTAGGTACCAATCAGAGGACATGTCCAGAAAACGGGTACATATGGTCATCCAACCTCAGATTTCAATTGGAAATTGAATTTTAAAGATTTTATAGACCTAAACTTCAAAAAACAAAAAGAAAAAAAGATCACACATGCTCATCCACAGAACGTTTAATCTACATATTAAAAGACATGGGAGTTTAGAGCCGTAATAGTGTAATGTAATAGTGTGTAATGCCAGTGTCAGTACAGGTAGTCAGATGCCCTCTGGTGGTCAAATACTGAAAATGCATTAAGGATAACCGTGCAGAGGAGATGAGTACATTTGACACAGTGTTTTCATTAAAATACCAATACATAGATGATGACTCCTCATGGATGTTGGTGGAAAGCCAAATCCTGGTTATCAGCAGAGGCAGAAGATAGCTAAACGCAGCAGGTCCACAGTCCATAAGAAGGACCTCATAAGCAGCAACACACATTTCTCCTTTTATCCCTCTCTTCAAAGTGTATGTGAGTTTGAATGATGGACGGATTGCATGGCGAGTTATGAAGCTAGTCGTCAAGGAAGAAGTAGTTTCCCCCTTTCTTCTGTTCAACATCCTGTTGATTAACAAAATAAAAGGAAGCAAAATGAGTGGGAAGAAAGTGTGAGCGTGAAAATCACTTTAAAGACCAGGTTATGTTACTTTTTATATTTGTTTACATTATTTTTCTGTAACAAATCTGAACATGGAGTTTGTTTTGAACCACATTCATATGTGATACCTGCTGTTTCAGCAAACCGAGCCCAGACAATATGGAGTAAATACAAGACTGATAATTAGATTGCGGTATTCAAACACTGAATGTAATTAGTCCTGTGGAGTGCACCCCCCCAAAAAAAACATTACTGTACAGGATGCATGGGATAGGCTACAGTTTAACAGAGGACACCAAGACAAAGACCAGGACTTCTGGATGAATATGCGATGGACAGATATCTTGAGATTCAAATCTTGAGTCTAACCCTAATATTTTGACAGCAAGGGTTCCCTCTTTGCACGCCTTCTATAAAAATACTTGATTGGTCCCTTTTTGATGGTAGATGCTGTTGGAGACTTCTTTACTCATCCTATGGTCTTCCCTTGGGCTGAATTTGCTAGGACAGCCTGATCTGGCCACAGGGGGGCAGTGGTGGCTCAGCGGTTAGAGCTCCGGGCTATTGATGACAGGGTTGTGGGTTCGATACCCGGGTTCGGAAAGCTAACACTGTTGAGCAAGGCTCTTCACCCTCTCTGCTCCCGGGGCTCTGCAGCAATGGCTGCCCACCACTCTGGGCACGTGTGCTCACTGTCCATTTGTGGTCGTCTTTGTCTTTGTAATTGATTTAGTGGGCAGTGGAACAGTGGCTGATTTTCTAACTGTTCTGAGAGCTTTTTGAACCCCTTCCCAGACTCCTCTGCATCTACACCCTTCTTTCTGAAGGCCTGAGTGAGCTCTTTGGATCTTGCCATGATGGTGATTATCTTCACCACTCACTTCAACCTTCAAGAGCAGACCAGACTAAACGTCTGAGGGTTAAATAAGACTCCAGACTCCTCCAGAATAATCCTCTCCAACCATGTTCTGATCATCTGCAGCTGATGTTCTGCTCCTGGTTCTGATTTTACAGTTACATTGTATTTGAAGTAGTAATAACTTCCTTTTATAGTAATAATTACATTTTATAAATGATGGTTAAAGACATTTCTTCAGTTGTATGGGTTTAGTCATAGTCCCTCCATCTCTCAGTATTAACCACATGAAGATCAAATGTTTAAATATGTTAAAAAGACAGGTTTCATGTCCTAACTGTACTACAGCCATAACCTTTTTTGTATATTCTGCACATTTTTCTTTTAGCTAAGCAAATATATGATGCTTAAAGTCATAGTCCCAGTATGAATGATACTAATGGTGGATACAGTAAAATACTGGACTGTAAAATAATATTAGATAGCAAGGTGTTCACCTTAATGGAATTGAGCTTGTTGATTCTTGGTCTGAAGTTGTTGGGGTCTCTCCTGAACGTGATCTCCAGCAAGGAAAGGAACTTGTTCATACCAGCAAGCAGCGTCTGTGGCCTGAGAGGGAGGTTAGGAGTTGTGGGAGTTTGGGGATAATCTCATACAGGGACAGACGGACTCTTCCATGTTCAGTCAAACAATAAATAAATAAATAAATAAATAAATGGATCAAATGATTATTGTTGTTCTCTTACGTGTTGGCAGTTGTCTTCTTTGATGGAACACCATCGAACACGATCACGCGGTCAGCCAAGTACGTGGCCATGATGAAGTCATGCTCAACTACGAAGGCTGTCTTCTTTGCATGGAGGATGAATCTGGGGGGGAATATGACAACCATACATACAGAATATGGACTTAAGTATTGGGACAGCTGCTGATTCCCTGTTTCTTCTGAAATCAAGGGCATTAAACATTTTAACTATCCTTGGAGTAACACTCTTTAAAGCTTAACTTTAAGTACTTACCGTTTGATGACTCTGGCAGCCATCAGACGCTGCTCTGAGTCCAGGTAGGCTGAGGGCTCGTCTATCAGGTAGACGTCTGCCGGTTTACCCAGACACAAGGCCAGCGCCACTCTCTGAAGCTCTCCTCCAGACAAGTTCTGAACCTGTAATTCAGTAAAGTATTAAACACATCCAGACCTGCTACACTATATGGACAAAAGTATTGGGACACCTGCTTGTGCATTGTTTCTTACGAGATCTGAGAAGTTATTAAAAGAGTTCATCCTGCTTTTGTCGAAGTAGCTGTCTCCACTGTCCAGGGAAGAAGGCTTTCAACTACATTTTGGAACACTGCTGTGAGAATTTGACTGCATTCAGCACGTTAGTGGGGACAAGATGTTGGTGTGATCATCACACCACCTCTCCCCCAATTCCCCAAACTATCCCAAAAGTACCGGATGGAGCACTAACCATTATTCCAGAGAACACAGTTCTTCCACTGCTCCACAGCTCAATTCTGAGGGGCTTTATACCCCTTTTTGCCTGGCATTAGGTATAGTGCCAATGGAGTTATGTTTATCTACTGTGTGTATGCATTTGCATATCTGTGACAGCAATGGGTGCAACTTAAAGTAGCCGAATGCACTCCTTAGAAGGGGTGTCCACAAATATTAGGACATAGTAGTGTAGCTGTATACTCTTTCACTTCCTAAACACTGCTAATGCCTAATGAATATAGAGAATTTAGGGCAAAAAACCTCGTAAATAGTAAAGGAGGTAGTGGCCTTGGCAGGGTTCCCACTCCCAAAACCTTTTCCAAGACATTATCTGTATATCTGTATAACTTCCATATATGGCAACATACCTACAATATCTCACATTTTTAATAATACTACATGAAAATCAAGTTGGGAGCAAACTACCTGCAGCTAGACTCAATACATCTGACTGATTCCACCTGATTCCTACATTACTAACACAGTCAAACAGCTGACAATTACCAAAGAAGCCCAGCCAATACGGGGGAATCACATCAAAATCTAGCAGAAAGCCTTCTTTCCTGGACAGTTGAGACTGTTATTCCAATAAAAGCCGGACAAACTATTTATTAATGCTCCTGAATTCAGAAAAAACAATGAGCGAGAAGGTGTCCCAATACTTTTGTCCATATTGTGTATGTATAATAAGTGACTTACTGCATGTATCCATTCCTATTGCTTAGAAACTTCATAGAATTGGACATCAGTGCTCAACTTTCCCAAGACCTCAGTAATATTTCCAGGACATTTTTAGCAAGACTCAACATTTCCAGGTTTTCCAGGACACATCTATGGTAACCCTGTATAAGCTTGTTATGGTAACATGCATGGCATTCCAACACCCACATCCTGATCGATGATGCAGTCAATCTGCATAGGCTTCATGACATCCGTGACAAACTGAGGGTGAGTGTACGCATCCCTGATCTTCTCATGGAGTAGGGCCCGGACGCTACCCTGCAGGAACACAAACCCACACAAACGGGGCGCTGAGGTTATGAGGGGGGTGACTCAGCACCCATGACACACAACATGTATAACAGCACAGCATCGTACTTTGAATTTGGGGCTGATCTTTTGAGGTTTGTAGCTGACGTTGAGGATTGGTACCTCTCCTGGAAGGTAAGGGGTAGAGTTTAGACTGTTATTTACGTAAAGAGGCGGCAGCCTCAGTGCAGACAGTAGTACTGACAGGCGAAAATCACTCACCCCCATCATCGGGTTTTAGTCGACCAGCAAGCATCCTGATAAACGTGGTTTTTCCTGTGCCTGAAAAAGTTCATCTGAGATTAAAACCAATGAAACAGAAGACATAGAAGCTTCTTATCCATAGTGGCTTTTTACAATGTTACTCGTATTACAATGGAGGGCCAATGTAGTGACAGGAGTCTTGCCCAAGGACTCTTATTGGTGTAGCACAGCACTGTGACCCAGACAGGGATGATGTGGTAGCTCACTGGCACTGGCACACTGTCACGTCACACCAACGACCAGGCTTTTCTCACTCAAGACTTACTCATAAAAGTAGTATTAACCAGTTCTGGGGTGAATCGATCACAGCAGGTAATCCACTGGAAAAACTCTGAACACCTCTGGATCAGTGAAGCACATTATATGCATCTAGAGCGGAGCAATATGATGATATTTTATGGTACTGTGATAAATTTTGTTATTGTGATCACAATATATGGTTTTCTAAGCATATGAAGGACACTGTTAGTGCTTAATAAACACTGATCAGGTGCAGGTTTCATTACTAACAGTGTAATTAGACTGGTTTAATTAGATGAAGAGAAGCAGATGTTGAGTATAAATGACTGTATTCAGTACAGGAAAGGGTCTCAATAGTAGGTTTTAAGAATCTGTTGCTACTGATGTTTTTAGTCTGTGGTTACATGTATCGTGAAAAAAGTCTTTAAATATTGTATATTGTGATATAGTATTTTTACCATATCGCCCAGTCCTATATGCATCTCCAAATTTTATATTGATTTAATTTATTTAACCAGTACTGTGCAGAAGCACCTCTTATTTAAACCTATTAAAGAACTATAAATAATACTAGACTCCCATGAAGAGACTGTTGGCTTTAATAAACACTGGGACGTAAACATTCACCAAAAGGTATGTGTGCCAGCGGTTCACCTCTTTTTTAAATAAACCTTTGCTGTTTCTCACCATTCTCCCCGAGCATGACCATGATCTCTGAGTCGGTGAACTCGCCCTCCACGATCTGCAGCTCAAAGTCCCCCATCATCTTCTTCATGTTGGGGTACTGGTAACGGCACATCTTCTTCACCTCCTCCTCGCTGGCTGTTTCTGCCACTTTGAACACCAGAGAGGCCTCACGGAACCGAAGGTTCTCCGTTGGTACATATCCGTCCAGGAAGATGTTGATGCCTGGGATCAATTTAATGGGTCAAAGTCTATAAATATCATTGTATCTCCAAAATGACAAAAAAATACCTTCTTAACATTCAATGGAAGTCATTTTGGAGCATTTCTATTGGTCCATTCATCATTAAATTTGGACACAATAAAGAAAAACAAGTGAAAAACTAACCAAAACTTTTTTTGCGAGACACAGATGATATACTAGAGCAGTGGTGGACAACACCGGTCTTGGAGGGCTGGGTTTCTGCACGGTTTTGTGCTTCTCCTGCTCGAGGCCACCTGATTCCACTCAGGTTTAGCAGACTATTAGAGCAGGGAAATCAGCAAACTGTGCTGGGCTCCGGCCCCCAGTTGCTCGCTCCTGTACTAGAGCCTGACCAATATACCAGCTGTCCAATAATACTGGCTACTAATTGTCCAGGGAAGGCTTTCTATTAGATTTAGGAGCATTAGGAGCATTTAGGAGCATTAGTAAGGTCAGAATGTTGGATGATCACCACCCCTCTTCATCCCCAACTCATCCCAAAAGTATTCCAGAGAACACGGTTTTTCCACTAGTCTCATGTTTTTCTGCTCCAAAGAAATTCTATTGGCAGTACTTCTCTACAGGGACTAAAAAACGCTGTGTGTGTGAATCTGCATATCTGTATCAGCAATAGGTGCAACTTAAAGAAACTAAATACATTTATTACAAGGGGTGTCCACAAACATTTGGACATCTAGTGTATCGGTGACCAGTCATTGGAGTGTCCAGAGCTTTGCTTAGCAAATTGAAAGATACTCTGACCAACTATGGAAAGTGATTAAACAAAATGATTAGTTAAGGGTGGTAGTGTGACTTACTTTTATGGATAATAAAGCAATTTAATATTTAATAAATACAGTAATTTCATAAAAAATATAGTAAAATATATATATTTTTTATAATATCTAGCTTGCTTGCTTTCTTGCCATGATTCACGTAACTGATTCCCTATCCCTTTCAACATAAACATATTCCGTACCTTCTCGTACGCTGAAGGGCATAGTAACAACACCGTAGGCGCTGGGTACTCCATACAGACAGCAGATAAAGTCAGACAGGTAGTCCAGTACACTCAGGTCATGCTCCACAACAATGATGTATCTGAAAGAGTTCAGACAGAGAGGTAAACGCTGGTGTGAGTCTGAGTCTTGGCCAGGGCCTGTTTTGGTTGTAAAGTAGTAAGAGAGGAAAATATATGCCATATATATCAGCCATAACATTAGCACCACCTGCTTAATATTGGATAGGACCCTCCTTGTGCCGCCACAAAAGATCTGACCATTCAAGGCATGAACTCCACAAGACAGGGGTCACACACTTTAACCAATTTGTTTTATATTATTATATAAAATGACGACAGGAGCTCATTACAATATTTCCCATGACTTTTTAAGCACTTTGGTATTTTTCAAGGACTATTCAGACTGGATTTTAGCATGTTTATTCTCCATGACTTTCCAGGTTATCCAGGACCTGTATGAACTTTGATAAGACCTCTGAAGGCATCCTGTGGTATCTGGCACCAAGACCAACATTAGCAGCAGATCCTTTAAGTGCTGTAAGTTGTAAGGTGGGACCTCCATAGATCACAGCAATCATCCCTGGGTGCCCATGCCTCCCTTCGACTCTTCACCGTCGTTCTGCTCTTGAAACACTTTAGATATGTACTGGCCGTAAACCCTGACCTGGTACTAATGTTATGGCTGACCATGTACAAAGAACACAAGGCAGCAGTCATGTTCAGGACAGCAGTGACATATGGCTCTCCTGGGCCCCACTCACCTGTCTGGTGTGATAAGGGAGCGAATGGTGATGGCAGCTTTCAGCCGCTGCTTCACGTCCAGGTAGCTGGAGGGCTCATCAAACATGAAACTAATAAAACACAAACAGCAGCAGCGAGGGAGAAGTTAGTGTATGACACAAAACAGCAGACAGGCTTAAGACTGTCTCAATAACAAATACACAATTATTTTTGTTTTAATGGAACATAAAATGCACATATTTGTATTTAATGCATTTACTGACTCTGTACCTTGTATTTGCACTATTGCTCTTTTATCTATGCACAAGAGAGGTAGGCCAACAGCTGTGATGCACTATACAATTGGTCAGTTGTTGTGAATGAAATTTTAATTTACCAATTTAGTCTTGGGTTAGACTTGATGAATATTTAGCACTAAATGAAGTCACCCCTACAGGCTATAGTTAGTTAGAAAATCTTGACATCTGGACATTTAATTTTAATTAATTTTAATTAACAATATTGCTCATTTTCGCCATGGTATCGTAATTGGTATCGAGGATCGTAGAACGTCAGCAGTATTAGTAGCAAATGTAAAAGGTATTGTGAGATCCCTAGTTCTCTAGTTTAGATAAAAAATGATATGTGATAAATATGGGCTGGTAATACGAGCAGGCACCGAAATGACCATGCTGACAGTGCAACCTAACAGTTAACAGACTAATCTGTTAACATGGGGACCCGGGGGGTGTAGTTCCACACCGCCACATAAAAAATAGAACCAAATCAGTATGAAGTTTTTAATGGGTTCCTCTATGCCCTGCGGCTCCCTGCCTGCTGGAATTAGCACTCTATTGAAGTGTATAAGAAGTGTATAGCAGTATCTTACATGTCTGCCCTCTGGATGCAGACCACAGCACAGGCAAAGCGCTGCAGCTCTCCTCCTGACAGATCCTCAACATTCCTGTCCCTGAGATGAGTCAGATCTGTCTCAACACAACAAACACACGAACATCAGACATAAAATTAAAGATTATGGTCTGGTGTCTGAAATATGCTTCTTTAGTCTTTGAGGCCAATGCAGCCAACAAGCTTCTGAGACCCTCACTCAGTCATCTGGACGACTGCATCTGGGATACGTTCAGAAACGTATAACCTAGACCTGCATATCTGGATTCATCCACACTAACCGGCTTTACACTGCATGATCTTCTCTTGTGAACGTACCAAGCTGCTCGCAGACAACTGCTTCAGTCTTAGTGTCATCCTTCCTGCTCAGAATAGAGCCCACACTTCCCTATGAAACAGAATCCCTTGCTTATTATGGCCAACACTTTTATCTAACAACACAAATAAACAAGCAAGAACCGACCGGAGATCACCTGCGTCAACATTAGGACTACCGACCTTGACAGTTTTGGGGATCTGGTCCACGTACTGAGGCTTCACGATGGCCTTCAGGTCATCCTCCAGGATTTTGGTGAAGTAGTTCTGCAGCTCAGAACCTCGGAAGTAGGCCAGGATCTCTTGCCAGTCAGGGGGAGCCTGACAAATAAAAAATTCAAGCTTTGCCTATTACATCTAACTGGAAAATGACTGTATTCAGCTATAATGCTGCAGCACGAGGATGAGGACATTGACTATGTACAAACTTGCCTCAGCATTTAGTATCTCAAAGAATCACATCCTAACCTTCAGATTTTCAGATATATGCACACACACACATATCTACCTATCTATCTATCTATCTATCTATATATATATATATATATATATATATATATATATATATAGCAGACTTTGGTTGAGATGCTAAAGCTTTAAGCAAACTACATGTTTTAATACAGAAGATATTTGTTTATTATCCTCATGAATGTTTTAATAGGTAATCCCTATTATTTGCGTCTGACAACTGCTGTATCAGACAGCTATTTGCAGTAATGCAAGAGAGGAGGGATGTTGATTTAACCAGGGTATTGATCCATCGATCACAAAGCATTAACACATTGGTAATAAAATGATTCTTATGTAAAAAGCCAGTATTCTGAAGTGAATATGGAGTCAGTTCTGGGTGTTAGTCTACAGTCAATCATGGAGGTCAACTCCCCTCCTGCAACGCCTCCAGCACCTGTACTGATAAAGAAGAGCACACAGGTGGCGGTATAAAAACCTTAGCATTAGTAAGGCCATTTTTGGGCCTGTTTGTGTGGGAACACGAATCTTGGATTAGAAGCCACCCCTGCAGGCTGTTATTATGTACAAATGATCAAATTTATTACTGAAAATATATAAAATATAAAATATATAAAATAAAATCATCACATAGGTTATATTACTACGACAGCTTCACTACATGAACAGAGATGTGATCTTAGACTGGTGTTCTTAATCTGAGATGTGAGAGAAATATGGGCTATTAATCCCAGTTTTTGGACTTTCGCTTATTGATATGTATGGGTAATAGGAGGGTAATATTATATTAAAGATTAATCTATAAATGTTAATCTATATACCCATTCCTCCCACAGACTCACATCGTATTTTCCCAGGTTTGGCTTCTGTTTTCCTGCAAGGATCTTAAGTGCAGTCGACTTTCCAATGCCGTTGGTGCCAACCAGTCCTAAAACCTCTCCTGGTCTGGGGATTGGTAACCTGCGTTAAAAACAAAACCGTTTTAGTTTATGCATCAGTATATAAATAGTAACCAACTGATTAATCTAGATAGTTAGGAATAATTATCTATGATAAATATGATCAATCTAACGAGATATAGATCACTATATGATATGCAGATGTACAAATGTGTATTAAAAATACATAGAGTTGAGTATTTACAGTTTCTAATAATCAAAAACAATAAAATAACATGTATAACACACAGAACAGCCATAACATTAGTACCACCTGCCTAACACAGAGTAGGTTCTCTGTGTGCTGCCATAACAGATCTGACCATTCATAGCATCTTGTGGCATGGACTCCACAAGACCTCTGAAGGCCTCTGAAGTCCAGCAGGTTGTGAGGTTGGGTCTCTATTGATTGAATCAGTGAGCCTTAGGTGCCCATGACCCTGTCGCCAGTCACTGGTTGTCCTATTTTGAACCCCTTTGGTTAATACTGACCACTGCATACCAGAAAAACCCAATTAACCAAGTCATTTCCAGATTCTTATGCTAGTCCATTTGTTTTCCTGCTTTTACTGACTGTTCACTGGCTGCCTAATATATCCTAGACTAAGGTACCACTTTTTTTTTTACTTTTTATTTTTACCTGATAATGTTATGGCAGATTGGCATAAAAAAAAAAAAAAAAAAAATAATAATAAAACACACACACACACACATACACACATTTCTGATATATATAATATATTAGGGATATATTGATATATCGAAACATTGTGATATTATATTTTGTAATACCGTATCGGTTCATAAAAACCCACTGTTGACTTGTGATTAATAGTTTACATGCAGAGATTGGCGGCAGACAGAGTATCATATTGAGTTTAGTTTTTTATACTGTGACACATTTTCTAGAATTTGATTAAAAAAACAACAACCAATAAATTGCAATTTATCAAATCATAATCCCTGTATCATGACACGCATCATATCGCCACGTTCTTGCCAATGCACAGCCCTAATAATCTAATAATCTCACCTGTGTAGCTTGAAAGAGTTGGCACAGTATCTGTGAGTGGTCTCTCTCTCCAGGTTGCTGGGCAGATTAACAATGGCCAAGGCCCCAAAAGGACATTTCTACAGAAAAGACAAAAACCAATAATAATAACCAATAAACAATCACTATTTGGCTGATTAAATGGCACAGTGATGCGCAAGTTTTTAACTGTCTGCAGCTGTACCTACCTTAATGCAGATCCCACATCCTATACAGAGTGATTCAGATATCCAAACAATTTTGCTTTGTGGAGTGACCTCTATACACAGTTTGCCTGAAAGCATAATTTACTATTAGAAGAAGCAGTTGGAGCACAGGATGCTATGTAAAAACATTTATATGAACAAAAATAAGAAAAGTAAATATTATAGTTGTAAAAACCCAAAAATAGAGAGTAATTTGATGTCATTCCTGTTCTAAAAACTGTTCAAAAGTATTGGCACCTTTTTGAAAATATAAGAAATCTGTGTAGTCTGTGATGCTGGTTTAGTTTATGTTGGTGGCACACTGAGCATAGAGAAAAGAAAGAAGGACTAAGAACTGTCCAAGGATGTGAGAACCACAATTGTGGAAAATGATACAAGTCCATCAGTGTGTCCACTGTGTGCAATGTCACCAAGAAGTCTACAGCCCATGGCACTGCAGCTAACCTCCCTGGATGTGGACGGAAAAAAACTGATGGAAGACTGTAACATCGGATTTTCTGAACAGTGGCTAAAGAACCTCTAAAATCAACGTCTAAACAAGCCCAAGCTCTGAAGCTCTGAAGAGTTCTGAGAAGACATCCTTCAAATTCCAGTGGAGAGATAGAAGAAACTCATTAATGGTTATAGAAAGCGATTACGAAGGTTGTTCTACCAAATTTAAAGTTGAGGGTGCCAACTATTATGTACAGTCTATTTTAATTTCTGGAGTGCTGTGTGGAATGATGTCAGACTTCTTTCTCTGTTTTTTTTTGTGTTACTGAAATGCAAAGAACAGAAATACCTATGTGAAAACCAAAGCAACAGTATTCTGGGAGAAGTGGTGCATTTTCTGAAGGAACTAGGTCTGGGCGATATGGTAAAAATACTAAATCATGATATTTAATACAGGATATTTATCACCATACATTTTAATCACCGACTAAAAACATAAGTAGCAACAGATTCTTCTACTACTATTCAGAACTACTATTCAGACACTCTCCCGTACTGAGTAGTCATTCTTAATTCAACATGTTCTGCACTTCATCTAATCAAACCAGTCTAATTACACTGTTAGTAATGAAACTTGCAGATGATCAGAGTTTATTCGGTATTAACAATCTCCTCCATATGCTTAGAAAAACGTATTGTCCATTACGATAACAAAATTTATCACAATCAATAGAATATTGTCATATTGCCCAGCTCTAGTGTAGGGGTGCCAATATTTTTGCCCATGATAGTACATGTTTTCTTACTGCTGCTTTGTTAAAAGCTTCCAAATGTTCTTACCCATTCGTACTACTGGGCAGCTCTTCTTGCATTCTTGCCTGCATTTCTTTGGCTTGCACTTGTCATGGTTGACTATGGCAATTCGGGTTGGTTTTTCAGACATCCTGTCCCACTCTCATTAGGATGGGCTGAAGAGAGCCCCTGTCTGGACCTTAACAAAAAAACACACTGCAGAAACAGTTAGTAAATTCCAACATGACCTTAGCAGCTACTTATTGGGTTCTCTCAACAGGCCTAGAAATCTAGGCAAGAACCAAGCAGCAGTAGTTTTCCATCCATGATGTGGTACAACGTGGATAACGTGGGTCTTTAATAGTTCATAAGAAGGGAAATCATGTGCAGGCAGATTTTAAGGCATTTGGTAGATGCTCTTATCCAGAGTAACAGTTAACAGTTTAATCAGTCAAGCTGGTCTGCTGGTCTGCTACCAGCATGACTAACCTAATCAAGCTACTCAACCAGTATAACCCAGCTTGTCACCCAGTATGACCAAGTTGGTCAAGTTGGTAGACCAGTCCATGAAACTCAACTGAAAGCATAACCTATACTGCTCAAGAGCTCAGCTGGTCAACCAGCTTGCTTACCAGCATAGGGTATGTTTTCCTCTGGATGACCAGCTTTTCAACCATCTTGATCATTGACCATCATAGACAGGGTTAGACGGAAAGCACAGATATATATATATATACAACTAAATACAGCTTCTTCCCACACGCCATCACACTCACGAACAGCTGAACATTACAACACTACTTTCTGAATACAGAGTATTACATACATACATCATATCCAGATGTTCTCTCACTCTTCTTCTCCTTTCTCTGTACTGCACTTTTATTTATCTGATAGTGTCTCAGAACAATCTGTACTACCGTCTCAACCAGTGACTCCTCTGTTCTCCATATTTATATCTATTTAATCCAGTCTGCACTGTTCTTTACTGCTGCACTTAGCACGTTACTTTAAATATACAACTCTGCACATGTTAAGTTTACAGATGTGTCTGTGCATGTATGTCACTGTGTGTGTAGGATGTGTGTGTTTGTGTTTACAGAAGTTTGTTACTTCTGTAATGTCAGTTATCGTGCACTGTGAGCTACTGTAACCAAAGCATACTTGGCCAATAAAGTCCAGTTCTGATTACCTCTTTCATATATATATATATATAGAATATATAAAATATACAAAACAACAATGTATATATTGTTGTTTTGTATATTTTATTTCTAAAAGAAATTAGGAATATATATATATATATATATATATATATATATATATATATATATATATATATATATATATATATATATACACACACACACACACATATATATCAATGTTATTTTCATTTTCAATATCATGCAGCCCTCACACACTGCATTATTTCAGGAAGCCAGGAATGGAATGACCTGCTGAAAAATGCTGGGAGCTGGTTTCAGGTGGTCTATGCTGGTCTTTGATTAATAAGGTGGTTAAAAAGCTGGTCATTCCCACCCAAAATATTTATATAGAATTTATATATATTATTATTATTTATAATTACATATGTTAACCAGCTAACAATGTGAGCTTACATGTTTTCATGTGAGTGTGTGATGGACTAGCTGGTCTATCAGCATGACCAACAACTTGACCAAGCTGGTCGTATAGGTAAACCAACTTGGTCGGGCAGGTCATGCTGTTCACCAGGGGGGCTGCCAGGGATTTTAGGACCCATGGAAAGGTATTACACTGGGTCCCACAGCTCCAACAATAAGGCCAGAATACCCCATTCATTTTTTTTTTTTTTTTTTTTACAGGTCCTTGTCATTCACAGGCCCTTGGAATCGTCCAGTAAACCATGTCAGGCATACTGGTTGGCTATGCTGGTAGACCAACTAAATTATCAAACTCAGCCAAAATGTACCATGTGATTTTTTTTTTTTTTTTTTTTTTTTTTGAGCAGACTATGAAGTCTGGTCTTCCCACAGATCTTCATACTACTACATTAGGCTCTCAGCAGGACTTCTGCAGCTTGTCAGTGGAGCTGTCAACAAGCTGCCCTACTGCCAGGCCAGACTCCTCCAGCTCTAACAAACCAGGGCAGCCAGCAGGGACGGACCTCCACTCCCAGCCCGAAATAAACGCCCTTACAGGTGCTGTCCCTGCTGTCCGCTCTGCACCGATCCTGCTTAACGCCTCGTATCCGGACAGACCTCTGAACTTCCACTAACAGCTGGAGGACCGAGGCTAAGCTAGCTGATAGCCACGCGTCATTCCAGCCAACCGGCAGGGAGGAAGCGCGCGTGTACAGCAGCCCTGCGCGCGCCAGCACTCCCAGCACACACGTTTTCCACGGCTTGTGGGAACTCACCAGCAAACACTGGGAGCTCCCCAGTATGATTCTCTGTCGCGTTAAAGCTGTCACTTGATTCTTCTCCCATGCAACGTGTATAGCCTGGGATGGATGGGAATATGGCGGTATGGAAGGCTGTAAGGACCAAAACTAGTCCAAACGACTTTGCGCTCCTGTGTTACAATAGCTACATTTCTGGCATCCAGAAGATGCTCTTCTACAGAAAATCAGAAAGAAAATGACTAGAGGCACAATATTCAACATATTCAGCACTGTGCAGAGGATAATGCATCAATCAGAGAGATTCTACATCAGAACAGATAAAGCAGGTGATCATAAATCCAGTAAAAATGAGCAAGAGCTTCTCATTCTGAAGAAAGAAAGTAGTGAGATCTTGTCGGTGAGCTAGTCTGAAGAACAGAGCTCGGTTCCTCCAGGTTTCTCCTGGACGCCCCCCAGTCCAGCCAGCACAGCGTGGAGGATGTGTTCAACTCCATCAGCAGCAGCAGCAGCAGCAGCTCACCTGATTTACCATCATTAAGCCCTGATTTACCACCAAACCAGGTGTTGATCTGAGGAGAACTCTAAATAACACTAGACTCCATGAGAGAGGAGAACTTTGGAGATGATCTAATGATGAACACAGTGATGGATGCTTCTAAGAATCATCTAAGAATTAGAATGAAAGTCTGCTAATCTGCAGTAAGTGTTTATCTGCTCTGTAAATCACTGATATTAGAATGAACACTAATAATAACACTCCTACAGAAAGTGGTGGTGGTTCTCCACCACTGTGTTCATCATTAGAACATCTCCAAAGTTCTCCTCTCTCATGGAGTCTAGTGTTATTTAGAGTTCTCCTCAGATCAACACCTGGTTTGGTGGTAAATCAGGGCTTAATGATGGTAAATCAGGTGAGCTGCTGCTGCTGCTGCTGCTGCTGCTGATGATGATGATGATGATGATGATGGAGTTGGACACATCCTCCACGCTGTGCTGGCTGGACTGGGGGGCGTCCAGGAGAAACCTGGAGGAACGAGCTCTGTTCTTCAGACTACCTCACTTTACCTGCATCTGTTCTAACGGGATCTGGATGTTTTATTGGTGAGATAAGTGCTTTTACATATTGTGCTTATATTGGTATATATATATATATATATATATATATATATATATATATATATATATATATATATATATATATATACCAATCAACCATAGCATTAAAACATTAAGACTTCTTTGGAGCATTTCTGGTACATACTGACCACTGCATACCAGGAACACCCCACAAGACCTGCCGTCTATCCTCATAGGCCAGTTTTGGATGCTGAGCTCAACAAAATAAAAATACATTTTGCATAGAATTTATTCTTTTATTTTGATGCTAAATATCTTCCAATCAGCAGTGATTAATATATTGTAATATGCATAATTACTTATCATAGACAAGATCTGACACAAAGTAAACCCCAGTTCAATCTGACAAAAAAAAATAAAAACTCATAAAAGGAAACCTTTGAGAACTCTATTTGAGGCCTTAATAGAGGACTCAGCTTTTGTCCTGCCTGTAGAAAATGTCTTAGTCCTCTTGGAGAAGCATCTCAGGTGGTTCCTCATGAAACTGCTGGACAGAGCGCCTAGGCCTGGAGCGTGTAAAGAATCAAAATGATCAAAAATACAGTTTTGATTTGTTTTTATATTTGATGTCTTCCTTTTTATTCCAAACTGGGAAGCCATTCTTGAAGCAGTGTGTCTAGTTTTGAGGAGTAGTGCAGGTCTGGCCTGTGGCCTCCTTGTGTGTTATTCACTCCTTTGCCTTTGCTGCCACCCTCAGACAGATTCTGGTACTGCACTGTGAACCTAGGGACTTCAGTTCTGATGGCTCACACACACACAGCTATGATATGGTTTAGTTTTGGCTGCAAGTCAATGCTTTCACCACCATTTCAATATGAGAATAGTTTCACAACCTCAGAAAGATTAATGATTTTTTAATTGATTTTTGTTAATGTTTTGATTGAGAATCAGATCAGCAGTGATTTCTGCATGCCAGTTCAGTATAAATATCTGCACCATTAAAGTCACTGAGGTCGCACAGCACGGCTCATTCACACGATACATTACCACCTCAAAAGTAATGTAAATCTAAATACATACAGCAGCACTCAAACACCGACTAACAGTTATATCAGTTTTTCATGCATTTCTTTGAGGAAACTGCTAAACTGCTATTGCTATTAGCCTAGATAACCCTAACCCAAGCTACCATCACACATCAACATCCACACATTTAAAAGGTCCCAAAACCCATATATACTGAAAACAATGCTCTCTAAACATAAAATTCTTTCTTTTTAAAATGTAAATATTATTACATTTTTATTTATTTTTTAAATATTATATATTATAAATGTATTTTTATTTTTTATTACATTTAATTTTTTTTTTTTCATTTTTATTTGGACTAGTCCTTTATAGATGATAAACAAACTCGTAGCAGAGCATCAATAACACGTCAACACCATATCAGTGAAGTAGCAGCAGTGAAGCATGTAGGGTATATTACAAATCTTGAAAATACTGACATTCAGTAGATTTACTGTTGAACTCTCATCTAGGCCCTAATCCTAACCTTAACCTCAACCCAAAACCTAACCCTAATCATCATCCTGGCCCTAATCCTAACCTTAACCTCAACCCAAAACCTAACCCTAATCATCATCCTGGCCCTAATCCTAACCTTAACATTAACCCCAAACCTAACCCTAATCATGATCCTAGTCCTAATGCTATGCTTAACCTCAACCCAAACCTAACCCTAATCATCATCCTGGCCCTAATCCTAACCTTAACCTCAACCCAAACCTAACCCTAATCATCATCCTGGCCCTAATCTTGACCTTAACCTCAATCCAAAACCTAACCCTAATCATCATTCTGGCCCTAATCTTAACCTTAGCCTCAACCAAAACCTAATCCTAACTCTCATCCTAGCCCTAATCCTAACCTTAACCTCAAACCAAAACCTAATCCTAACTCTCATCCTAGCCCTAATCCTAACCTTAACCTCAAACCAAAACCTAATCCTAACTCTCATCCTAGCCCTAATCCTAACCTTAACCTCAAACCAAAACCTAATCCTTACTCTCATCCTAGCCCTAATCCTGCCCTTAACCTTAACCCAAAACCTAATCCGAACTCTCATCCTAGCCCTAATCCTACCCTTAACCTTAACCCAAAACCTAATCCGAACTCTCATCCTAGCCCTAATTCTAACCTTAACCTCAAACCAAAACCTAATCCTCACTCTCATCCTAGCCCTAATCCTAACCTTAACCTCAACCCAAAACGTAATCCTAACTCTCATCCTGGCCCTAATCCTGCCCTTAACCTTAACCTAAAACCTAATCCTAACTCTCATCCTTGCCCTAATCCTAACCTTAACCCCAATCCAAACCTAATCCGAACTCTCATCCTAGCCCTAATCCTAACCTTAACCTAGACCCAAAACCTAACCCTAATCCTGACCTTAACCTCAACCCAAACCTAATCCTAACTCTCATTCTGGCCCTAATCTTGACCTTAACCTCTCAAACTAGTCCTAATCCTGACCCTAACCCAAAACCTAAGGTGAAGGTGCACATATTTGTCACTGTACAAATTTTAACCCATCTGTGGTAGTGAACACACACACACACACTAGTGAACTAGGGGCAGCATAGTATGCACACACCTAGAGCGATGGGCAGCCAACTCCAGCGTCCGGGGCCAGTAAAGGGCCTTGCTCAAGGGCCCAACAGTGGCAGCTTGCCAAGCCTGAGAATCGAACCCACAACCCTGTTATCAATAGCCCGGCGCGCTAACCGCTGAGCCATCACTGCCCCGTGAGTTCTCAATTCTGGCCCTAATCCTGACCTTGACCTTGACCTTAACCTTAACCTTAACCTCTCAATTCTTATCCTAGTCCTAATCCTGACCTTAACCTCAACCCAAAACCTAATTCTGACCCTAATCCTAACCTTAACTTCAACCCATAACCTAATCCTAACTCTCATCCTAGCCCTAATCATACAAACAAAAGCCCAGGCATCCCTGTACCCAGAGAGTTACACCAACTGCTGCTGGGAGATCCACAGGGTGATTTAATCCCCTCCAGGGGGTCCTGGGTCTTCCTCAGGGTTGGTCCTGCCTGGTACACTTTCAACAGGAGGTGACAGCAGGACATCTTTATCAGATGATGTGAATCACATCAGCTGGCTTCTCTCAATGTGAAGGAGCAGTGGCTCTACTCTCAGGTTCTCTCTTCTGCTGCTGCCCCTAACCTACGACTGAGCTGACAGTCCCTCGTCCCTCACTTGGAGCGGGTTCACACCCCTACCTGGACAGAGCATGGCATCCTTTTCCGGGACACTACCATGGCCTTTAGACTTGGTGGTAATTAATTTTCATACTTACCGCTCATACTTTCTTAGAAAACAGGGACCACCACCCCAGCTTGCCACTCTTGCCACAGTGAGTCTTGTCTGCCTCAGTGACTTTGGCCAGACAGATGGATTCTGATTCTCTGGTATCCTCTAGCTGTACCTCCTGAACAGGAGGCATGTTCCTCGGGTTTAGATGTTCCTCAAAGTGTTTCTTCCAGCGCCCAACAAGCAGAGTTCAGAGCTTCACCGTTCTTACTGAGCACAGAATGGACAGTGTTCCTCCGTCCCCCATCTGAGTTGTAGGAGAACCTCACAAAAGTCATTCTCCATGGCCTCTATTGTTCTAGTACAATGGTAAAGTGAGCATCACTCTCTCTAATTCTGCAGTTCCCATGTTTGCTATTGGGGACCCCCATGCTTTGCACATTGTTTCATCTTGAAATTGAGCTTATAAAAAGCTTGAGAAGCTCAAGCAGGTGTCGTGTTTGGAGTGGGAAACCAGTGTGCAGTGCAGAATGGGATTGGGAGACACAGCTGTAATGCTGTCAGGAGAACTGGGCCTGAGAGTGAGTTCACCAAAAGCATCACAGCACAGTACTGTGGGGAAGCTTTTTGGGAAGCTGACTCCCCTTAATTTAGCATTTGAAGTAAAATAGCTGATTGTATTTAATGGAGTTCTAAATGCTACTATTATACCCTATACCGCTGTTTAAATATTATACATTTTCATCTTTTTTAAAGTAACATAATACAGGAAGATGACAAAATCCATACATAAGGCCCATCCCATTCATCATCCCCCCTATCTTGTACTCACCCATTACACTGCAAGCTCTACCAGTTAGGCAGCTCCCTTCCTACATTGCTGTACAATGTGTGATCAGATCCGCAACACTTTCATTGGGACAAGCACGATAGAGCCTACTTAGAAGGTTACACATGGGGTCATCAGGTAGGCACCCACCAAGCAGCCTCCCTCTCAGTATCTCCCACCATACTACACCTTCACACACACTCGTGTGTCCTTCCCCACCGAACCTCAGCCCTTCTCATCCACAACTTCTGGCTAGATCTTTCAGGTACTTCTAATTCCTTTATGGTTTTGCTCAGCATGGTTTTTTGGGATCAGGCTGTCGCTCGCCGTTCCCTTTAAGACCCAGGTGTGGTCTGACTTTGGCGGGTTGCTATTGCAGTAGTGTAAAGCGTGGGGGGGTGTACGAGCGTTGGGCTGCACACGCCTGTGTTGACAATTCACTGCCAAGATAGCAACGAACGCCTGACTTTTGATGTCTGCATAGGTTGTTTTCAGTCGGTGGAGCTCCAGTGCTTCCCGTCGCCAAGACAGCAACACGCCCGAAATTGACCTGAACACCCCTCATATCGAGACCACCACGCCCATCAGCACAGATATATTCACAAGCAGCGCTGCTGTTTAAACGACGTAGGCGGAAGGACTGTTGTTGGGGTGTAAGATAGCAATAGGGCGTTGCAACATGCCTTGTGCAGGGTGTAAGATAGGACCCTAAAATTCCCTCCATGTACAAAATTCAGCGTACGTTTCAAAACTGGAATATTCCAGAAATAATAATATGAATATTGTTTATTCTAAAATAATTACAATTCTCAGAGTGGTAGAGCTGCTTAATGATGGACTATTTATTAGTGATGTCATTTCACACATTTCTTCTTTGCTTGATCCAGTTCACGGTCTTGGTGGCAGTAGGGCAAGCACAGAAGCCCATGCACCCCTGTCCTCGAGTCCCTCCCAGATAACATAGCTCCTCACTCTATCATGAAGAGTGAGCTCAGCTACCTGAGAGAGAAACCTAATTTCGGCTGCTTGTATCCACAATCTCGTTCTTTCGGTCAGTACCCACACTTCCTGACCATAGGTGAGGGCAGGGACGTCGATCAACTGGTAAATCGAGAGCTTTGCTTTACGGCTCAGATCTCTCTTTACCGCTGTAGTCTGGTACACTGACTGCATTGCTGCAGCCACTGCCCCGACCTACGACTGATCTCACGATCCCTCCTTCACTTGGGGTAGGTTCACACCCACTACCTGGAGGGAGAATGCCTCCTTCTTTTTCCAGGATACTACCATGGCCTCAGACTTGGAAGATCTGATTCTCACACTGACCACTTCACACTTAGCTGCAACCCATTCAAGTGTGCGGTTGAAGCCCCTACACATGCAAGCAAGAAGGACAACGCCATCTGCAAACAGCATAGCAGGTCCACCGTTTAATGGCCAGGACGGAATCCACATTGATCCTCCTGTGTCTGAGGTTTAACTATGGGGCGGATTCTCCTTTCCAGTACTCTGGAATGATCTTTCCAGGGGAGGCTGAGAAGTGCAATACCTTGATAGTTTGCACACACTCTGATGTCCCCTATTTCTTAAAAAAGGGGACAACCACCCAGGCTTGCCAGTCCAGAGGCACTGTTCCTGAGGTCCATGAAACATTGCAGTGGTGTGTCAACTAAGACAACCACCCAATGTCCAGAGCTTTCAGCAACCTCAGGCGAATCTCATCCACTCTCAGTGTCTTGCCACTGCAGAGCGCTCCAACTGCCCCAGTGACTTTGACCAGAGAGATGGATTCTGACTCCCCGGTAACATCTAGCTCTACCTCCTAAACAGGAGGCATGTTCCTTAGGATCAGGAGTTCCTCAAAGTGTTCTTTCTAGCGCCCAACAATTTCCTCAGTTCAGAGCTTCACTGTTCTTACTGAGCACATTTTGAACAGTGTCCCTCCTTCCACCTCTGAGTTGCTGAAGCATTTTCCAGAACCTCCTTGAGTCCGCACGAAAGTCATTCTCCATGGCCTCTCCAAACTCCTCCCATGCCCTGGATTTTGCTTCTGCCACTGCCAAAGCTGCTACCTTTTTACCTGTCTGCTCCTGTCAGTGGAATTGGGAGTACCCCGAACCAACCAAGCTCAGAAAGCTTCTTTCTTAAGCCTGATTGCCTCCCTCACCACATGTGTCCACCAATAGATTGTTTGGTTTCCACTATAACCGGAACCAGCAAGTTTTTGGCCACAGCAATGTACAGCCACTTCCACGATGGAGGTCTTAAACAAGGTCTTTTGCAGTTCCATGTCGCAAACCTCCTCCAAAACACACGAGAGAAGCTCTTTTGGAGATGGGAGTTAAACTCATTTTGGGTGAAGCTCTCAGCCAGCCCTTCCTGGCAGACCCTCACTACTTGTTTGGGCCTGCTAGGTGTGCCTGGCACTTTACCCCACCACCTGATTCAACTCACCATCAGATGGAGATCAGTTGACAGCTCAGCCCCTCTCCTTACCCGAGTGTCCGAAACATATGACCTTAGGTCAAATTGCATGACCACAAAGTCAATCTTTGACCCAAGGTGCTCTGGTACCAAGTACACTGATGAACAACCATATATATTCAAACACAGTGTTTGTTATGGACAGAAGTCCAATAACAACTCACTACTCAGGTTCGGATCGGGCAGGCTGTACCTCCCAATCACTCCTCTCCAGGTTTCCCAATCATTGCCCAAACGAGACGCTGAAGTCGTCCAGCAGAACAATGGAGTCAAAGCAGCTTTACAGAAATCCGGGTCCGAGCCTCTTTTGAGCAAGCCAATGGCGACAGTGGCAAGGAAAAACTCCCTCAGTTCAAGAGGAAGAAACCTTGAGAGGAACCAAGACTCAAAAGTGGAACCAGTCCTCCTCTGGTCGACACCGGATCGCAGAATTTGAGAGGACATAATGCTTCCTGAAGAAGAACTGAAACTGAAGAAGATTCTCCTGGCTGATGAACAGTGCTGCAGAAGTCATACATTAGACATTTCCTGCATCACTATAGGCCTTGGGAGATGAGGTTCTGCCTCCTCCACTGGCCCATGGAGCGGGATCTATCCTTCAGAATCAAATGCAGCCACTGTGTCATCATTTCTGAAAGCCGTGCTAGATGCCAGGAAGGGATGAATCCTTTGTCTTCTTCTTCAGGATCTGTTGGAGGGACAAAATGAAAATGAGTGACCACCTGAAATATTTCTGGAGCTGGCATTATCAATCAACACTCGTCTCAAAGATACCTTAAACTGGGGGAATCTCAGCCTCTTGGTGTTCTTCCTCAGTGTGGGCTGTGGCAGGACAGCTTCTGCCTCTACGACCGGCCTGCAGGGCGGAGCCTCTGAAGTGGGATCATTACATTTCTGCTCTGAACGCAAACAGGCAGGAGCTTCTGCAGAGGAAGCAGATTGACAAACATTCTGCTGGTTAGCAGAGGGGGAGTTACTTACCACATACCTACCTCTGAAAAACCTCCTTATCCTCTCCCGAAATGAGCGGGAGGCTTTTCCAATCGGTGCTACAATGTGAGCATTGGCTGCTCTTTTAACTGCAGCACAAAGTGGACCGCAGCAAAAGCAGCCGTACTCCTCCTCCACGGCCTCTACGCCTCCCGAAGCTCTACTGCTGCCATCTTTCGGCTCAGGCTGACCCTCTTTCTCTATTGACTGTTGAGCAGTAAAGAACTCCAGCTCATCTTCAGATGAAGAAGATGATGCCTTGTGTATCTCTCTGCTCACAGAGGAAGACGATTTGGACTTCCCCTCTGCAGGCTGGAGTGATTTGACATCTTGATGAGAAGCCACAGTTCTTCTTTCGACATCCAGATCTGGAACGGCCACCACCACAAACCTGCCTACAACTCTGGACATGGTAAAGAAACAATGTGGAAATGAATGAAGTCTCAGTGAACTTACAGATACTGTACATTACCTATTCATAAAAACCTCTTAACTTTGAGTGAGCTTTGTCAGCGCATACATGGACAAAAGTATTGGGACACCTTTTTATACTTTTTTTCAGAAATTAAGGGCATTAAAAGGAGTTATCCTGCTTTTGTTAGAGTAACTGTCTCAACTGTACAGGGAAGAAGGTTTTCTGCTAGATTTTGGAGGAGCATTGCTATGAAGATTTGCATGGTGCCAATAGCTCTACTCCTGTAGAACTTGCAAAACTTCTCTACATGGACTAGACAAGCTGTATGTGTGTGTGTTCATCTGCACATGTGTATCAGCACTGGGTGCAACTTAAGGTAGCGGTTTGCATTCATTGAAAGGAGTGTCCACAAACATCTGGGACAATTAACCACAGTTTCTTTATGGTTAAAGGTTTTCTGAAGGACAGTGACTCTTCTGCTAATTTCACAAACTACATATTAGACTGAAAAGGACTGAATCCTACCGTGCTGCAGGAGGATGAGGCGTGGAAGTTTCTTCTCCATTGCCAGGTGTTGTTTTGCTTGGACCGGCCTCTTCCTGATCCTGAAGTGTAGAGGAGAGGGTCATTATAGAATGCATACACAAAAATTTATTGATATAACCTGATGAAAATTACTGCACAGGGTTTAAACTAATGATAATAATATATCATAATAATACTTTGATTTGTGTGGAATTCAAGTGTGTTCTTTACAATGTGGTATATAACTTTCAGTGAGGGGCCTTTTAGAGGGTTAGTTGGTCCTCTTCACCACCACTGTGTACAATTCTGATCTAGGAGCTTCTCTAGAATGGAGCGTTTCACCCCAGAACCCAGTCTGAATGGGATTATTCACATCTAAGCTGTTTAATTATGCAGAGATCTGAATTGAAACTGTTGAAATTAAAATGGGTGTTGTGAGCTGTTCTGAGACTTACGGTGTTCCTCTTTGGTAGCACACTGGCATGGGGAGAACTTCTCACAGGCAGAGACCGGAGCGAGTTGTGCGGCAACCTAAAAATTAATAAATAAATAAATTAAAGGCCAGGTCTTCTATATATTAAACACTGTGCATATAAACCTGGATCCTCAAGTTCCAGCACAATGGTTTACTCACGGTTCCTGCCCCGTCTGCAGCCAAGGGTGCTGCGCCACCTTTGTCACAGAAGGCCTGCAGAAAGGACTGAAGCGCAGCATGTATGAGATGAATGCGCGACAGGGCTCCTCCACTGTTCTCGACTTTGGATACACCAGAGGTTTGAGCTGGCGCCGTGGGAGTTTACTCCAGCTGGAGACGTTGAAGGGCATGCGCTTGGTGACCATTACATAGAGAATCACCCCCAGGCTCCAAACGTCTGACTTCTTTGGATCGTATGGAAGACACAAAAGCACCTCAGGTGCAGCGTAGGGCCGAGTGCAACAAAATCCCTTACTAAGGTCAGGGAAACCTCGGGAAAATCGTGCGAAGCCAAAATCGGTAAGTTTCACTTGGTTAGTCGCGGTCAGCAGAACATTTTCACATTTGAGGTCTCTGTGAGCAATGTTCTGCTGGTGAAGGTAGGCCACGGCGCTCACGAGCTGCGAGAACCACGTTTTGGCCTGGTCATTAGGAATGCCGCGTAGCTCAATGATCTTTCGGCGGAGATCCGTTGCAAGAGCCTCCATCACGATGTACACCTCTCCGCTGGCCATCTGAATAGTCTCATGTACCTGGACAATGTGTTGGTGCTTCACTCTTTTCAGAATGGCGAGCTCCAGGGGAAGATATTTCTGGGCGAATTTACGTGATTTCCCGCACTTCATTATTTTAATTGCCACCTGTTTAGAGTGTCTTTCAGATGTGGCCAGTTTTACCGTGCCAAAAGCCCCTTTCCCGAGGTCGCTCAGCACCTCGTAGCCCAGGCTTCTCAGGACTACGTTGGTCTCCATGGGTTTTTTTTCCTGTAGAAGGAAGGTGGAGCAGAAAAGTTCAAGGTTAAAAAGATCAGCAGTTCATTCTGTCGTGATTAAGAGCTTTTCTGACTCTGATTTGCATCATATTTTTCACAATTCACCAAAACCTCAAAATTGACCAGCCCTATAAATGTTGAAATGACCATAAGTAAAAATACGTGTAAGATATGCTGTATGTGATTTTTCATGCACAGCGCCCCCAGAGGCCAAATCTCTCTCTATGAAACTTTACAGGGTCATAGAGCCCCTCAGTAATGACAGCATTCAGGTTTCACAGTGATTGGACAATATCGAGTAAATAATAAACATACTTCTGATCAGAGATCAAAAAATGGTGCTTACCTTGTCCTGTGTGGAAGGGCGGACGCGGTTAACCCTGTGTCGGGTTCTAATGTAATTGGCCCTGGAAAAAAGCATCAGCCAAATGACATCACAACTGAAGGGAACATAAGAATCGACCGTCTCTCAAGCAGCTGAAGCTCCTAACTGAGCCAATGAGGGAGAACCCGCCTTTTATATAGAAGCCGCTGTGATGTCACAATCGGCATGACATCACAATGGCCACTGTAAAGAGAAAAAAAAAAAAAAATAATAAATATATATATATATATATGAGAATAATCAATGTTATTTTTCACAATTGACCAGAACCTTAAAATGTACCAGTCCTGTAAATGTTGAAATGGTCAGAGTCGGAAAGCCGGAAAAACTGAGGCTCTGAATTGGGATGAAAGCCTTTAGACTAGATCAAAAAGCTGCTTTTAAAAAAACTTTTTTTTTAATTTATTTTTTATTAATTTAAATATTTCTTTCTGCTACTACTACTACTAATAATAATAATGCAAATACTAAAGTGAGCATTATTATTTAATTAACATTAAAATAATAGTAATAGAAACAATATATTAAAAATATTAATAATTACAGTAATAACTTATTACTCAACAACAATACTACTACTAATAATAGTAATAATAATAATGAGAATATGAATACTAGTATTACTTCTACTACTACTACTAGTACTACTAGTACTGTATGATAAAAATAGAAAATTAACAACAATACTACTTCTACTATTTCTAACAATAATAATAATAATAATAATAATAATAATAAAAATGATGACGATGATAAAATATAATAAATCAACAACAATACTATTACTACTACTTCTACTACTTCTACTACTACTACTAATAATAATAATACAACTACTACTACCACTACTATGACGACTACTACTACTACTCCTAATAATGTAGATTATTATTATTATTATTATTATTATTATTATTATTATTAACGTATTCTTCTTCTTCTTCTTCTTCTTCTTCTTATTATTATTATTATTATTATTATTATTATTATTATTATTATTATTGTCATCATACGTGCTGATATTATTTTCGGTATACGTGATTACGTTTAATAAAGCTTTTATTTTGACAAAGGACTTTAATTCTGGCGGATTTCTCCCTGGTCGCGACTCGGAAGTGTGTGTGTGGGAGGTCATCATGCCTGTGTTACAGTAGAGAGCTCTTCTCTATCACAGCCTTAATAAGCGTTAATAAGCCTTCATAGGCCTTCATAGGCCTTCATAAGCTCGGACCGGGTGAGAGAGGCGGCCGGGCAGCGCTGCTCTTGCTGGGTGAGGTGTTTGCTGTGGGCGCTGCTGAGACGCTGTGTTCTGGGGTTAAAGTGGTCAGTGGTCATCTGGAGTGGACAGCTGGGCAGATCACTGAGCAGTCACACAGCGGAGTGTCTGACTGTAGAGGTTTTTATTATTGTAAATATCTGCTCCTAAAATCAGATAAAAAGGGCTGAACAGGTCCATTTCTACAGGCACTGAGCCAAGTCCAGAACAACAGAAAGGTCCAGCTGTGTTCCTTAAGGATACAGTATGTTAACTGTCCCTTTATTATTATTATTATTATTATTATTATTATTATGATTATTATTATTATTATGATTATTATTATTATTATTATGATGATGATTATTATTATTATTATTATGATTATTTATTATTATTATTATTATTATTATTATTATTGTTATTATTATGATTATTATTATTATGATGATTATTATTATTATTATGATTATTTATTATTATTATTATTATTGTTGTTATTATTATGATTATTTATTATTATGATTATTATGATTATTATTTATTATTATTATTATTTATTATTGTTATTATTATTATTTATTATTATTATTATGATTTATTATTATTATTATTATTTTTTTACATCTTTGCAACTTAATAAAAGTTAAATAAAAAGTCTAAGCTGCATAAGGACCATGCATAATTAAGAAATAAATAAATAAAGTAAATTAAATGTATTTAAAATATAATTTTAATGAATTCAAATGTATTATTTTATTATATACATTTTTAATACAATCCTTAAGATTCTTCTAAGATGCATTTTTTGTTTCTGAGAATGAATAACCACTTAGTATTATTATTATTATTATTATTATTAATAAGCCATTTAATAAAACTGTTCATCCAACATGTCAGAAAGCTAATCTAATACTTGTCTAATAACGTCATACAGAGGTCAGATTGTTAATGAATAATTCATATAATCTGAAGACTGGATACTTGTGGTTGTTCAAGCTGTGCACTGCAGGTATCAGAACCAAAGATACGCTATATGTCCAAATGTTTGTGGACACCCCTCCTAACAAATGCATTCAGCTACTTTACGTTACACCCATTGCTGACATAAATGTGCAAATGCACACGTACACATACACACATGAACAGCTTGTCTAATCCCTGTAGAGATGTATTGCCAATAGAATAGGACTCTCTAGAGCAGATACACATAAACCTATTGGCACCATGCCTACTAACATCATGTGTGGGCTAGAGGGGTATAAAGCCCCCCAGTATTGAGAACTGTGTGGTTGGTGCTCTAACTCTTGTTGCTGGACGTTGTCTTCCCTGGACGGTAGAGACAGTTACTCCGACCCTTGATTTATTCAGGGGACATAATGGGACACAATCAGATATTAAGGATCTTGTTGGGACCATGTTTATATTTTTTGTCTTCCCACTTTCTTACATCTCTGTCTCAGGTTGTGTTGTCCTGGATGAATAATGGGTCCAGCCGGCCTTCTCCCTGTTCTTCAGAGAGTGAAGGCTTTGTCTTTTAAATGCCCGGCAGCAGCAGCAGCAGCAGCAGCAGTGGCTAAATGCTCCTTTCAGCTGTCCAGAGCAGACCAGTGGGGTGTTCCTGCCTGCACCCTGCTTCACCGGAGAACCATCACTGTAGAGACAGCCTTAAGCCACCATGGGTCAGAGCTGACCGACAGGGAGAAAAGACTGCTGGACAGGCTTTATAATGGACTCATCGGTGGTCAGAGAGCGTCTCTCGCTGAGTCTATAACTCTGGTGGAGACGCAGCACCCGCGGAAGAAGGAGCTGGCCCAGGTGCTGCTACAGAGAGTGCTGGCCTTCCGGCAGGAGCTGGAGAGGCGCAACGAGGGGAAACCTGTGGCCTTCAGAGTGGGTGAGTGTGTGATTTGGGTTTCAGGGGTGAGAAAGGGCTGAGGTTTTCATTCTGGGTCGTCAGGTCTTCCAAATGATAACCAGCTACTGCAGCTCCAGATAAACAAGCAGTGTTGCAGTGTAGCATCGGGACTAAATCCTGATTTTGACTGTGTCTGACAGTGAGGGTACCGTAGATTCTGATCTGTAGATTCTGATCATACTGACTCAGGCCCAGGTCTTGTCTGATTATGGCATTATAAAAAAAGCCATTTAAAAGAGAAAAAATTAACATAAAAAATGTATTGGAGGAGACATGTGTGTGAGTCCCTACCCTTCTAATGTTGGGAGCATTGCTAGTGTTTGGGGTGCGCTAGGCAGAACCATATTGGGAGGAAAAAGAGGGGAAAAAATTAACTAACTAAATAAATAAAACAAAAATTGTAATTAAAGAATTCAGTTCATCACTGTTGGAACAAAATGTGTATTTCCAGCATAGTTACTTTACAGAAGGAAAATAAATAATTAACTTATAAAGACCGTTAATATAAAGAGTTACTATGTTGTTAATAATATTTGTGTAAATAAAAAAGTGAAAAAGTGCCAAAATATTCATTTTTTGTCATTAATTATGAATATTAGTTATGACTTTTATATTATTATTTTATTTTATAAAATAAAATATTTTTATATTATTATTATTTTATAAATAATAATAATAATAACTTCTTCATTAAAAGCACCCCCATGTTTCTGCACTCTCTGGCCATAGTATAGAACAATTTGTAGAAACAGGAAGGTGGTGTTAATGAAGTGGCCGGTTGGTGAATATTGTGGTTATGAATTTCTGAAGAGCTTTTATCATTATGAAAATAAAGGATCTTGATGCAGCATGTAGGTAAATGCCTTTCGCTCCCCCAGTCCATTGTTTTTGTCCTGTAGTACTGCCAAAAGAATAGGACTCTCTGGAGCAGATAAACATGAACCTGTTGGCACCATGCTGCCTAAAGTCAGACATGGGCTAGAGGGGTATAAAGCCCCTGTGTATGATCCTGTCACTGGTTCACCGCTTGTCTTTTCTTGTAGCACTGTTGGTAGGTACTGACCACTGCATACCGGGAGATATTCCGGTCGACCCAGTCGTCTAGATGAAGATAATCAATGTCAATCAGTGGTGCTAATGTTACGGCTTCTGTGTAAAGGATTAATTGTAATGTTAATTGTTAATTCAGTCATGAAATGCCCGTTGGTGTTTGTGTGTCTGTGACTGCAGGTCTGTCTGGTCCTCCTGGTGCGGGGAAGTCCTCCTTCATTGAGGTGCTTGGGAAAATGCTGACGGGAAAAGGCCACCGAGTCTCGGTGCTGGCTGTTGACCCTTCCTCCTGCACAACCGGGGGTGAGCACCAGTCAGATCAATTTCCAGGCATCAGTATCTCCTAGATAAGTAGGACTGCTGTGACTGTGAGAGCCTTTCCAGTTAGGAAACTGAAGATCTTCTAGTAAGGCTCCCAGCACCGTGTGTGGGGCTGCGGGATTGGTAGTACGAGAACGGCTCCTTGTTTGCAGGTGTTCCTGGACGGTAAATGTCATGACTCCAGAAAGCTTCCCACTTCCAGCTTTATGTAAATACAGTGAGGCTCTTTATTAGGAACACTATTCTGACAGTCAGTAGAGCCACCCTGTGCTATCAAACCAGCCTCAATTCTTCAGGGTTTGGATTTCACAAGATATTAGCAACATTCCTTTGAGATTCTGGTCCATGTTGACATGATTGCATCACGCTGTTCCTGCAGATTTTGTCTGGAGCACTTTAATTCCACCAATCTCTCGTTCTGCCATATCCCAGAGATCAACCTTCAGGTACTGGACTTCTTGCAAGCCCACACATAAGACTCTTATCAATGAGCTGTAGGTCACTGCTTTAACCTTCCTCTTTACTGCACACTGTTCCTCTCTTCTAATGTCAGCACCCTCGGCTTTGTGAAGGGTTCTATATAAGCAGAATATATTACTGAGGCTGATTTGCACATAAGTCTCAAGAATGCCATTGGAGGATTATTTTTGAAGTAAATTAGGCAAATAGCATAAAATACAAACAAAGCAGAGGGCAATAACATTAGAAGAGAGTAGAGAGACCTTGGACTTGGAGGTAAGAGGAATAGTGGAATGGAACAGTGAAGCTGTGACCTACAGCTCATTGATAAGAGTCTTGTGTGTGGGCCTGCAAGAAGTCCAGTACCTGAAGATCTGAAGGAATAAGAGAAACCGTGGGGATGAAGAAGTTCTGGAAAAAAGTGTGAAGGGGGACGACCATAGAAAGGCTTTGAAAGTTAGAGGGAGAGGTCTGTACTTGATACTGGACTATATTGGTAGCCGGTGAAGCTCAAATAGGAAAGGGATGACTTGTCTGACTGAGTTTTGGATAAACTGATAAGCCTGTTAAGTTCATCAGTTTAGCCAATCATATATATATATATAATTTCAGGTTTTCATTATTTTTGTGAACCTGATGTAATTACATCACCTTTACATATAGAAGATCAGATATTAATATATATTATATAGATGTAGAACAGTTTTTACCCTCAGGCCTTCACCTTCATCAACAGCTGATCACCATCATCAGCTACAGGCCATAGATACTACTGATAAACTCTTATAATCACTCTTATCCTACAGTTACTGCATTACTGCACCTTTACTCATCTCACACAGGTGTACACTGCTGTGGTTACACAATATTTCAGCTGTATAGTGCTGCATACTGCTATTCTGTGAATAACACTGTAAAGCACACTGTATAGACATGTCCTCATATAGTCCCTGTATACTATGTATACAACTGATCTCTGTATATTGTCTGTAAATGCTGTGTAGAGTAGCTGTATATTCTTAATACTAGAGAGACAGACGCATACTTGGCCAATAAATCTGATTCTGATATGCCCATATTTCTATTTCTAAGACTTGTTGACTAAACACCCACCCACAGAGGACGTTTCACTGAACATATCACTTATTGTTATTATTATTATTATTACAATTGCTACCTCCTGCTCAGTTGCACAACATTATGTTATGCATTTGTTGCATTTTACACTTGACAACTCATCTCTGCATTGTTTCTTTTTATATTTTGTGTAAATATAGTGTAAATATTGCTATTATTCTTCTTATATAATTGTTATTATCTCTGTATATATTTCTATAGTTCATTAAGTTTTTTTTATTTTTAGGTTACCTTTTTTATCATAAATTTTATCATGTTGTTTCATGTGAGCGGACAGCATTTCACTGCTTGTTGTACTCTGTATAACTTAGTATGTAGCAAATAAAAGTTCTTTCACATCACTGTACTGTAGGCTCGTTAATCATAGGCTGATTAAAAGCTATTTTACTACTTCTATAAACCATAATGAACATTATAGCAAGAAGTGTTTTGGAGTTAAAACAGCTGAATCAGTATAAAATCAGTATGATTAATTCTGTTCTGTCTGAAAGTAAAGGATTTGTGCTTTTCCAGGATCACTGATGGGTGATAAAACGAGAATGACGGAGCTCTCTCGGGACATGAGTGCCTTCATCCGCCCTTCACCCACCTCCGGAACACTCGGTGGGGTGACTAGGACCACCAACGAATCCATCGTCCTCTGTGAGGGTGCAGGATATGACATCATCCTGGTGGAGACAGTAGGTAAGGACTCTTTTTGGAGGTTTCTGTAGTATTAAATCTAAATAATAATACTTGTATATAATACTACTCCCCCCAGAAACTATTTAAATGTATAATTGTCTTCCCAGGTGTGGGACAGTCTGAGTTTGCTGTGGCTGATATGGTGGACCTTTTTGTGTTGCTGATCCCACCAGCAGGGGGTGATGAACTGCAGGTAAACACTTCACTGGTTCACTAGTGCTGTAGCGTATTGCAGAATTTAAGCTTCCTGGTCATCTTGTGTGTTTAAGGTGGTAGTAACTTCAGGCTCCTGCAGGTGTATGGAAGCGCATGGTCATACAGGTCTACCAGCGGTGGCAGAGATCGCAGTCTGCAGGACATTTGTGTCAGAATTGTAGCTGACGAGACTGACAGACATCTGTACATATGGAGCAGATGGGCACACAAGAGGCCTTTGCTCACTTAAGCTCAAAAATTGATGAGAACGTCCTGTGAACTGGGACTTTTGCCACTGCTGGTATCTTCGACACACCTGCAAATTCAGCAATGTCCTTCACACTATGGCCTTTGGCACACCCAAATGCAATCACTCCTTTTAGCTGGAAATATTAGGCAGCGAGTGAACAGTCAGTTCTTGAAGGTGATAAAAGCAGGAAAAATGAGCAAGCGTAAGAATCTGAGACACAAACCAAACTGTGATGTCTAGACGACTGGGTCAGAACATCTCCAAAACATCAGGCAGGTCTTGTGGGGTTTTTAAATAGTGTTCAGTGGTCAGTACCTACCAGAAGTGCTACAAGAAAGGACAACTGGTGAACCAGCAACAGAGTCATGGGCACCCAAGGCTCACTGAAGCTCATGGAGGCCCCACCTCACAACTTACAGGATCTACTGCTAACGTCTTGGTGCCACCTTCAGAGGTCTTGTGAAGTCCATACT